>NC_047120.1:9083488-9383488 GCF_902500255.1 Thalassophryne amazonica
GAGAAAACTATCCGACCTTTTTATCCATCCATCCATCCATTTTCTTCTGCTTTATCCGGAGTCAGGTCGACCTTTTTATTTTTTTCAAAAACGCTATGGATTTGAATCATGTGCGCTTGCATCAGACAAGCTTGAACCTTCGTGCACATGCGTGAGTTTTTTCACGCCTGTCAGTTGCGTCATTCGCCTGTGGGCAGGCTTTGAGTGAGCACTGGTCCACCCCCCTCGTTGGATTTTTATTGTCAGGGAAATGGCTGAGAGGCTGCCGCTTTGCTTCATGAAATTTTTTTCAGAAACTCTGCCAGACAGCCAAATGGAAACCATTTGGAAGATTCAGATGGCTTTCGGTGAAGATTCTATCGGTATCACACGGATTAAGGACCATTAAAACTGGATTAAAAATGGCCCACGGCGGCAGAGGGCGCACTGCGCCCCGAGCGGCCATCAACAGGCTGGAATGAGCAGATCACTTCCAAATTTAAGGCTCTGTTGATGCAGTATATCCAGCTCTCCACAATTTCACTGATACTTACTGGACTGGTAAGCATTGAAAGCCGAGATAGACATGTCCAAACTTGTTCTCTGACACGCCAAAACGGAGGTGTTCCTTTGTCTCGCTTCCAAAGCGAATCGGTCGTGACGCGCGAAGCCTCCGCGCGGCTTTCCATGACAAAATCTCTTATTAAAAGTGAAATCTGCCGGAAAATGGCTGATGTCCAGCTCTTGTGATAACCAGAAAAAGAGCACACGACGGTCTCGTATCCACAGAGCCATCCGTTTAGAAATGGGCCCGTGGCTTGTTCCGAGACGTCACAGCTCGGAGCACGGTGCACCGAGTGTCCTTAAGGGGTCCTTAAAGCTGTACTAACAGACCTTATTCTCTGTGAAGCCCGTAAAATTTTCACCGAAAGCCAGATAAATTTTTCGAATGGTTTCCAGGTGGCAGTCTCTAACAGCTTCTGAAAAAATTCTGATGGAAAAAAAGTCCTTTTCATTCCACCATTTCCAGACAATGAAAATCCGACGAGGGGGCGGGACCACTCCTTCCTAAGGCGTGCTCACAGGCGAATGACATCACCGACAGGCGTGGAAAAACTCACGCATGCGCACGAGGGTTCAAGCTTGTCTGACGTAAAAACATATGAATGAAATCCATATAGTTTTTGAAAAAAATAAAAAGGTACGATACTTTACGGACAGACCTCGTATATATATATATATATATATATAATACAAATAATGGATGGTAAGGAGTCCAACATAGAGAAATATTGGATGAAGAAAAGTTATATTGGACGAGGCGTAGCCAAGTCCAATATAACTTTTCTTCATCCAATATTTCTCTATGTTGGATGACTTGCCATCCATCAATTGTTATGTTCTCCACCCCACTCCCAAATTAAGCAAACAACAAAGAGTCAAGTAAATTAGATCAATTTATTTAGTTGTGAACAGCATATGATTGATTCTGTTGCGATGAATGCTTCTAAAACATCAGTAGTGTGCTTGTCTACCTTCTTAGTGTTTATGGCATCCTTGGAGTTCAACATTTCCACCAGTTCCTCCTCTGTGAATTCAGCAAACATCGCTGGCAGATGATTTTCTGCTGTTGTTGACATGTTTGTTGCCATTTTTTCAACCAGCGTCTGTCAGCTAGTTCCTGACCTTTGTATGCAGCGCTCTGATTGGCTAGCTGTTGGCAATAAGCTCTATTGGTCAGTGGGAACCGATTCAATATAACTTTTGGTCCTAGCCTTTTTGGATCCTTTTGGATCCAACATAACTTTCTGGTGCCAAGCATGCCAAAATACAGGTAAATGATGGACAGAAAAGCTAATCTGTGATTGGCTATTGCAATGTGAGTGGAGAACTTTATATATATATATTCAGTATGTGGATTATTTGGCTAAATTTGTTTACTTGCCATGTGGCAAGTAGATTTAAATTGTAGAACTCTGCCCAAGATCCTTAAGTTCTGAGCTCGGAGGGCTAACCACTCGAGGCAGCACAGTGTCCTTCATGGACCAGCATGTCAACATCAACGTGTCTCAGGACTTCCTGTTGTCTTTGACAGATGGAGGATCCAAACCTGCTGGAAGAGTCATCAGCCCTAATGGAGGGAAGTGAAGGAGGTCGCGGTGCACCCCTCAGACTGGGGTAAAGCATGGCGCTGTATTTTCTCTCTTTTTTTTTCTGCCTAAAAAGAGTGGTCACATGACTCTTGATGACTGTACACACCATGAGTTGACATCAAGGATTTTGGATCATTTGTCCTGTTTAAAAAAAGAAAACCTGCCAGCTATAATGAAACTGGCACCGATGGCACACCATCCACCTGTGTCTGCCTGTCTGTCTGTCTTTCTTTCTTTCTTTCTTTCTTTCTTTCTTTCTTTCTTTCTTTCTTTCTTTCAGTCTACCTGTGTCCACTTCATGTTTTACTCCAGGACACACAGTCAATATGGGCTGGTTTTTGTCTCCAAATGTAATATGGCTTTAATGTGGCTTTCAAATCAAATTCTTGTATTTTGCGATGAACAAAAGTCCGTCTCGTCTCTTTGTAACCCACCATGTCTGCATTATTGTTCCACTGGGTGGCGCTGCTGTCTTTTGTGTCCTTCCATCAGAGGACAGCTCCTGGTAGCTTAGCTTAGCTGTGTGTTTAGCTCAGCTTCGCTAAAAACACAAAAGCTGAAGCTATTCTGTTTGACGCTGTGATCACAGCAGCATCTTTACTTAGCAAGACTGTCAGCGTAGCATAATGCGATGTGACACCATGGCACAAACCACAAACATGGCTGGTTCCACGCTGCGAGAGGAAACACACTCCTGGCCTCAGGAAAGGAAAAGATCAAACCCCTGCTTAGATCCATCACATTCTGAAGACCGTTCTCATGCTGTGCTGGATGTCTCTTCTGCTGTCTGTCCCAGAGACACTCAGACAAACAAAAAAGTAAAAATTATCTTATTAATATTATCTTTGGAAATGTGTCCACCTAATGAGCAACACTAGTCATTTTAGAGCATCCTTGCAAAGTACACATTTAACACTTTAGAGCCTGAGCCTGTGCAAAATTGTGCAGGGAAAGGTACCCCCTCTACTCCAAGAGCCCATCATTGTGGCACAGTGGTTCATTAAAGAGCCATTCACTAGCCCAAACATATGTTAATGCAGCATGCAGTCCCCAATCTGCATAGACAAACAGGCTGTGTGGGGTTAGGGTTACCTGATGTATGTGGGTGTATGTGAGACATTTTGACTATAAAAGCAGACACATCTTCAAGTCAAGAAGACAAACATCACAATGGCAGCAAGAGGGTCAAGGAAGAAATACACTTCTCTGGAAGCCTTAGCTCTTTTGCAAGCACTCCCAGATGTGGACTCAGGGATTAGTGATGAAGAGTCCTTCATTGGTGAATCAGAGTTCATCCCCTCTGATTCCTCCTCTGATGACGTGCCATCACCAACGGATTCACAGCCGAAACAGCCTCTTCACACGAGACTTGCACATAAGTGGACTAAAAGACTAATAATTGTTACAGAGGAGGACAATGAAGAGAAGCCTTCATCTGTGAAAGGAAAGTCTTCCCAATTCAGAAAAGGCAAACAGCATGCTGAAGAAAAACCACGGTGCCAAAAATGCAGGCGCACTGGAGAAAAGTCTTCTTCATCCCAGAAGCACAAGCGCACTGAACAGAAGTCCCAGAAAAGAGAAGAGAAGGCCCAGAAAAGCAAGGACGCAAGCGAAAACTCCAAGGTATTTACATTTTGCTTTTATATTGTAGCATTGTCTGTGTTCCTGTCTTTCTGTTTATGGTTTTATTTATATATGCTCCTAAATGCAAAACAATTCTTCCCTTTTGGGCAATAGAGGTTTCATCTTATCTCATGGTATCTTTAGGCAGGACCTTGTGAGACAGTGAGAGATGGAACTGTTTGGGTTCAGCGACAAATTGAGGACTTCAGCACCGTTCAGCCAACACAGACAACCCAGACATCAGTCAGCAATGCAGGACCAATGGAGATTGCAAGACGCAAAGTGACTAGTGGCTTGCAAAGCTTCCTTTGTCTATTTGACATCAGCATGCTGAGGACCATCATAGACTGCACAGTACACAAAGCCCGCAAAACAAACCGTGACGGGAGCACAAGTGTCTACAAGCTGATGGCATTCATTGCTGTTTTATTCTTCAGAGGAGCGATTGTCAGAACTGGTGCCATGCGTGACTGCTGGTCAAAATGCTTTGGCATTCCGGAAATCATGTCCACAGTGTCCCGAGACTGATATGAAGAGTTGATGTGCTATTTACGCTTCGATATCAAGGACACCCATTTGAAACACATGCAGACGGACAAATTTGCTGCCATTTCAGACATTTGGAGGCGCTTTGTTCAGAACTGTGTGTTGTTGTACAACCCAGGGCAACACATAACAGTTGATGAACAGTTATTTCCAACAAAGGTCCGATGTCCTTTTCTGCAGTATACTGCATCTAAACCGGACAAGTTTGGAATAAAGTTTTGGATTGCAGCAGACATTGACACTAAGTACATGTGCAATGACATTCCTTACTTAGGAAAAGGCCCCAGCCGTGCCATAGGAGAACGACTTGCAGACAATGTTGTGACAAGGCTTATGGAACACTTTTTGGACAGAGGCCGAACTGCCCCTATGGACAATTTTTTCACATCGTTGTCTCTGGCGAACAGGCTTCTACAACGCAACACAACTCTGCTTGGCACAATAAACATAATTTGACGGGAAATTCCAGAGCAGGTAAAAAAACACCAGAGAACGTGAGGAGTTTTTAACACAGGTGTTCACTTCTGGCAGTGCCCTGCTAACAGTTTATGCAGCTAAAAAGAAGAAAAATGTGTCTCTTCTCAGCACGCTGCATAAGAAAGTGGATCTTGAAGAAGATTTGCGGTGAAAACCAAATGTAATCATAGACTACAACCATTTGAAATGTGGTGTTGATGTGCTGGATCAACAACTGCGTGCTTACACAGTGTGCACAGGAACATGGAGATGGCCTACAGCTGTCTTCTACAACATCCTGGACATTGCTGCTGCTAATGCACATGTACTGTACAAGGCATGTACAGGATCAAAGGAGTCGAGGCGAAAGTTCCAGCATAAGCTTGCAACTGAACTGAGAAATAGACACATGCAGGAACACGCACTGGAAAGAGAGAGAGAGGAGGCACTATGTGAAATGAGAAGAGTTTCTGAAGGGAAAACAACAACATGCCAAGTGCGTCAGAGTTACAACAGAAATTGCAGTACAGAGAAATGTGCCATTTGCCCCAAGTACACCTGTCGGAAATGTAGGAAAGGATCTCCATTCGTGTGTAAAAAGTGCTAAAAAACTAAACAAACAAACAAAAAACACAACACTGTACATAGGAACTCACAGTTTGTTGACTGTGCTCACAAATTGTTTATCAATGTGATTTCTCTTGAATATTTTTATGTGTGAAATAAATGTTTTTTCACTTAAGTCCTTTGTTTGGTCTATCCTTCAATTTAGGCCAGGGATGCCCAACCCTGGTCCTCAAGACCTGTTTTCCTACATGTCTCCCTCTTTCAACACAGTCTGAGTGGGACAAGGGAGCAGGTACTGATCTAATTTGCAACTCAAAGGAACCAGTCAATAGGGTGATCACCACAACACTAATTTGAGAGGGGGAGGAGGGCTTTGCAGCAGTGGGAGAAAGTTCCAGGCGTTCTCGTGTTAAACCATTTTGGCATCAAAGTTCAGAAGAATTCTGTTTTCCCATTTGTTTCAATAGAGGGAATCAGGGGGCGTTACCCTATATGATGTCATCAAAGTTCACATTCCTGACAGCCTGATGTGTCTGAGTGTTTATCAGCAACGGGTGAAATCAGGCTCATTTCCCCTGGTTTATCACTCCATTCCTCAGGACACATGGCATCAAAAATCAAACCAAATACAGTACATCAATATTTTCATCATTCTTTATTTAGAATGCACAGCTCATTCGACATTTTATTTACTCATGATACCCACTTTAATTTAAAAACAAAAATTAGTAATGATTATAAACATTAAGCAACATTTGAAGATTGAAGATAAAAATTGGACAATTATTCATTGCAATTAATCATGAGTAAAGTGTGGACAATGGCAGTTAAAAAATTGGAATCAATTAAAGGCTCTTATAACAAACACTGCATTAGTGAGCAGAAGCTAACAGGTTTGCTAATGTCATCTAAGTGGAATATATCTCATATTCACACTCACACACCAAGGATTAACAAGTGATTCCCCCAGGTCTGATGGGGATTTGAACCGAGGACGTTCTGATCACAAGCCAGTAACACTTGGAAAACTCCACACTGCAGTGGCTTCAGTGTCTGAAGGGCAAAGACGTGGAGGTGTCCAGATCCCTGTTGGTGGACACACCTCATTTCGGTCTGGATCCTTGGAGGATCCTTGGCTAGCACTGGAATGACTGTTTGTCAAATGAGCAGTGACTTAGGGAGACTCAGATGAGTTTCATGTGAAAGGGCGTCAGTTTTGACATTTTGGTCATGTGCTGTGTTTCTCTGTGAATGATCTAACACAGGCATCCTAGATTTCACTGACTGCAACCGAATCTGGCATGGAAAGGCAACCCTGAGTCGCCTTTAGGAAACACTGGTGACGTGGCGCTTTAGTAGTCGTGGCAGTCTGCTGTAGCGGTTTGGGGTCATCCTGCTGAGTCACTTCAGCTCATGTTTTCTGTTTTTGACTGTGCAGGTTTGTGGCCGGTGTGATCAGCCGGGAGAGAATTCCAACCTTCGAGAGGATGCTGTGGAGGGTGTGTCGTGGCAATGTCTTCTTACGAAAGGCAGAAATTGAGGACCCCCTGGAGGACCCCACCACAGTCAGCACACTGAACATATATCAACAATCAATCAATAACAATGGATTAATGAAAACATACAACAATTTAACTTTGGAACCAAACACAGTGTTTGAACTTTTGTAACAGGGAGATCAAGTCCACAAGTCGGTGTTCATCATCTTCTTCCAAGGTGACCAGCTGAAGAACAGGGTGAAGAAGATCTGTGAGGGGTGAGTGAAGTCTCATCACTCCAAGGTTCGTTCAAAAATTTTTCAACTAAAGCTGAAGATCCACCAGCAGGTTCATATGGATCAAACACCTCCAACGTAGACACACAGGACCCATCTGGATGAGACAAAGTACAAACACCTCCAGTGTAGACACTCAGGACCCATCTGGACGAAACAAAGTAGAAACACATCCAACGTAGACACACAGGACCCAGCTGGACGAGACAAAGTAGAAACACTTACAATGTAGACACACAGGACCGATCTGGACCCCTAGATTAAAGGTCTACATTTTTTCATACTACTACTACTACTTATAATAATAATAATAATAATAATAGTTATTATTTCAACAAGTAAACTGTTTAGAAAGAATTGAAATGTTAGAAAAATGGTAGAAAGAATTTAATTGTTACATTTATAAACTATGTAGGTTAAAAATTGTAAGTTTTCCCGTTACAGTGCTGCCAACAGTTAAATATGAGGTCAAGAAAGACTGACTTTGTTTCATGTTTTACAAACCCTTTTTTTTTTTCAGGAAATAGTATTTGCGTTCAACTTAAAATGTCAGAACATGCATTTTTACGTTGTGTTACTGTTAAAAATGAACTTCCAGTTAAGTAAGTATTGGCAGCAGCTGCTGAATGTAAGTAATAAAGTAACTAGTAATCTTAGTTACTTTTAAAATTGAGTAATCAGTAACGTAAATAACTTACTTTTTCAAAGAGTTAATCAGTAATTGGATTACTTTTTCAAAGTAACTGTGGCAACACTGATTACAGATGGCTTTTGCAGTCAAGGCTGGTACCTTTTTACAGTTGGGTGGACTGAGACGTGCAGCCGGAGTGTCTGTCTGATGACACACACAGGTTGGCTGGTCTGTGTATTTCTAGTTCCACCGAGCCGCCTGCTCTGGTTGTTGGTGTCTTCGTGGATTTATTTTTTTGTTTTGTTTTTCCTCTCTATGGGGTGTACATAGAGTGTGTAGGTTCTGGTCACCTGAGAGAAAATGAAGTTGAGTTCAGTTTGACTTTTTGCTGGACTCTTGTCGGGTGGAGACCGAGCTCACGTTTTGTGTTTGTTCTGCAGGTTCCGGGCCTCTCTGTACCCCTGTCCAGAGACCCCTCAGGAGAGGAAGGAGATGTTGGCTGGGGTCAACAGTCGCATCGATGACCTCCAAATGGTTCGTGCACTCCTTTAATTCATGTTGTTTTGTTGAAGGATCTTTTATGCACCTAAGGAGTTCTGGAAATGAAAGCAGAGAGCCCGTCTGAACCCGTCATTGTTTCATTCAGACCTGTTTTCAAAAGCTCTTTGAATTCTTTGTGACTGTGCTGCTCACAAAACAACACAGAATAAATCAGACCCTCCAGACCACAGGATGTGTGTTTCCACCATTTCTTCATCAGACTGGTTTCCACTGTGGTTTGAAAAGTCTCCGTCATGTAGCCGGACATTGGTTCTTATCTGGAACAGACCTTTGTCTCTGTTTGCCTTCTGAAGTCCAACACCAGGTCCAGTGCTGCTCCAGTCTGAGACAAAAACTACATCCCGGCATTTCACTGAGTTAACGCTTCTTCTTCTCCAGCGGTGCATCTGGTCAGACCAGCTCCTTGTCTTCACACCTTAAAGTATTTATCGGCTCTTCTTTGGCAGTGCTGTCTGGAGCTGGAGCTAAGATCATGAACGGACAGCCACTGAGTTGAAAATGGTAATGAGTGCACACGTGGACAATAGTTGCATGAGGCTGGTTAGCATGGCGGAGAAACTGCCTATCCTGTGATGATGTCATCCCAAACTGGACACACACACACACACACCCACACACACACACACACACACACACACACTCTCTCTCTCTCTCTCTCTCTCTCTCTCTCTCTCTCTCTCTCTCTCTCTCTCTCTCTCTCTATATATATATATATATATATATAGCTTGGGACTCCGACGAGGACAGTCGCATCTCCTCCACTCTCCCTTATCTCTCTGCCTTTACCCTTCAAGTCCCTACTTCACCAGACTGTGAATTCCTCAAATTATATTGGATTCTGGATCTATTGGACTACTACTGGATTAACCATGGAATTGATCAGCTGGTCTCTGAACGCTATTGACACCATTTTTTCTACAAGAAGGTCAGGACCGGGGGATCCTACCTGCCCATATGGAACGTATCCTGCGGGCTGTGTTCTCGACTCCTGGGGGTCTTGGCGTGTTGCATGCTTGGCGCCTTTCTCCGTTGAGGACGTTGAGGATTTATTCATTTTTGGTCTCATGGTAGCAGGGCTGGTACTTTTTGGCTTATGTGCTGCCCTGATCTACCGGAAAATTGGCAAGACGGCGGCATCAAGAACCACGGCCCCTCACTTGTCCGTCATGATTAACGAGGTTGGCAAGGCAGTGCATTCTCAGACTGCGATGACTCTTGAACTGAGACGCAAATTGGATGACATCTTGGAGCAGATGTGTGCCTTGCAGTTGAAGCTGAAGATTTCAGAGGCTGGTGAATATTCTTAAATCATAATTGGGAATATTTTTAATTCATAATTTGGAATATTCTTAATTCATAATTGGGATTTGGTTGTGCAAGTGCAACTGTTAAAAAGTGATTTCACTGCTGAAACCATAACATTGCAGGCTTATCAAGCCTGAAGGTCAAATTGCCCTACTGTCTCCTCCAGAGGGATTTGTGTCAGCCTGGGGAACATTGGCTGTTTCTTATCTCATCTCACAAAGACAATAAACTGTTTTTCATAGAACTGAAGCATGTTCCATTCCCTTCCCCCACCCCCTCCCTCCCCATCAACACCTCCCCTTTCCGGCGCCCGCCAACATCATTCCTTCCCCTGTGGGGGCTGCGCGGTTTTTAGCTGCGGCAGGTCCCCGTTCCCCCCAAGCTGGCAGCGGTGTGACTCCAGTTGCAGCGGCTACCACACACTCACATCGCCTCAATTTGGAAAACGGACTGTTTCAATTTTAGTGCACATAAACAATGTCAAATGTATATGTGTTGTCTTAATTCTGATGTGTGCCATTTTTATGGTAAACAAGTAATAACTGTGGATTAATTGCTGTTTGTGGAATGTGAGTGTGGAAATCTCGATGTAATGACAATGATAATAAAGCTATCCATCCATCCATCCATCCATGCCTCCATATATATATATATATATATATATATATATATATATATATATATATATATATATATATACGAGGTCTATTAGAAAAGTATCCGACCTTATTATTTTTTTAAAAAACCATATGGATTTGAATCACGTGTGATTACAACAGCCAAGCTTGAACCCTCGTGGGCATGCGAAAACACCTCCGTTGGAAGCCTTAAGGACAAGTTGGAACATGCCCTGTTAAACAATTTCTCACATACTCACTCAACTGAAAGCCACCAAAAGCCGCCTGGATTTTACAAATGGTTATCAACACGGAGGTGTTTTTCCTGTGGTGGGCGTGCTGCGCCGGCTGCAAGCCAACACGCCAATCTGTCCACACGTCTTTCATTAAAAAAATCTCCTTTAACAGTGGAATGTCCGGATAAACTGCTGATTCCGACCTCTTCTGAAAGTTCTCTGTTCTCTCACGACGTCCTGGGTCAACAGAGGCTTACATTTGGAGGTTTTCAGCTTGAAACAGGATGACGATGTCGCCTCGGAGCGCTGTGCGACGCCCCGCCGTTAAAATTTTCACTGAAAACCAGCTTAATTTCTCGAATGGTATCCACTCGGATGTGCCTCACAGTTTTGAAAAAATTTTGATGAAGCACAGCCCCAGTCTCTCAGCAACTTCTCAGACAATGAAAATCCGACGAGGGGGCTGGACCACTCCTCCCACAAGGCGTGCTCACAGGCGAATGACGTCACCGACAGGCGTGGAAAAATTCATATGCATGCCCACGAGGGTTCAAGCTTGGCTGATGTAATCACACGTGATTCAAATCCATATGGTTTTTTTTTTAAATAAAACAGTCGGTTTCTTTTCTAATAGACCTCGTATATATATATATATATATATATATATATATATATATATATATACACTCAACAAAAATATAAATGCAACACTTTTGGTTTTGCTCCCATTTTTTATGAGATGAACTCAAAGATTTCTTTTTCCACATACACAATATCACCATTTCCCTCAAATATTGTTCACAAACCAGTCTAAATCTGTGATAGTGAGCACTTCTCCTTTGCTGAGATAATCCATCCCACCTCACAGGTGTGCCATATCAAGATGCTGATTAGACACCATGATTAGTGCACAGGTGTGCCTTAGACTGTCCACAATAAAAGGCCACTCTGAAAGGTGCAGTTTTGTTTTATTGGGGGGGATACCAGTCAGTATCTGGTGTGACCACCATTTGCCTCATGCAGTGCAACACATCTCCTTCGCATAGAGTTGATCAGGTTGTCAATTGTTTCTTCTCTCCGTGCCTTCTTCCCACATCGTTTCTTCTCCCCGTGCCTTGTTATTGTGATATTTCTTCTCCCTGTGCCTTCTTATTGTGATGTTTCTTCTCCCCATGCCTTCTTACCATGTTATTTCTTCACCCTGTGGCTTCTTATCATGATGTTTCTTCTTGTTTCTCTTCTTGATTCTCTTCTTGTTTTTCCCTAGATGCATTGCAGAGCTGTACAGTTGTCCAATACATCCAATGGACTGACTTTTTGTGTTTGTTGTGTGCCCTCTGAAATACAAGTATTGGACTGGGATTTGGTATTGGCAGATTCTGCAGACTGAATGTCTTGGATCAGAACGGGAGCGTAAAGAACTGGATGAGGACATCCTTAATTTGGAGCTACACCCTCATTTGTTGCTTTCAGGGATGTCTCTGTGTCTTCCATCTTGACACGTGGATAGAATGCAGCTGCTGCCTTTGACCGTCAGATAGCTGAAGACCTTCATAAACGTTCCATCTTTGTAAACTTCACAAACAAACAAACAAACAAACAGTGTCTTTCAAAGAAAAGATGTCAGGTTTAGTCATATGATGTTTCATATTGTTGAGTTCGAGCAGAAAGGGTTTTTGTGAACCACTTTAGATTTTGTTTTGTGGCTTTGTTTCCTTGTATTATTTAATTATATTTATTATTAATTGTAATTGTATCACACTTTCATTATTTATTTCATGAAACATTTCCTGTCATTTCATTGCATTGCTGTTCATGCTGTGTCCTCCAGATGGCATCATCAGTGTCAACAGCAAACATGCTCTGATGTCCCACATTTGTTGGACATGTTCTGTGCTCTATCAGACAGTGGACCCAATCGGACGAGTTTGTCTTTCCAAATCTAACAGCCACTTCCAGAATGGTGTTGTGCCCTTCTATGTTTGGATCCAGGCTCTAAGCTGGATTTTTATCTGTCTCGCATCTTTGGAAATCACTTTCTGTTAGTTTGGCCTTCAAGTTTAATGCACAAGAAATGCACAAGAAGTCTGGAAACATGACAATACTTCCAGAATTGTGTAACAGCTTTGTAGATTTCTGGACGCAAAGTATTGGAATTTCTTTATGGTCAAGGTCACTTCCTGAAGTGGATGGATTCTGATGTACAAATTGAAGTTGCTGATCCAAGACCCGAGGAAACACACTGAGCTCAGATCCAGTCCTGGATAGACTGAGTGATGCTGAGACTGGGTCAGGGACATGAACGCCTGTCCTGTGGTATGGTCCTTCAGGTGCTGAACCAAACAGAGGACCATCGTCAGCGAGTGCTGCAGGCTGCTTCAAAGACCGTCCGTGTGTGGTTCATCAAGGTGAGGAAGATGAAGGCCATCTACCACACACTCAACCTCTGCAACATCGATGTCACGCAGAAGTGTCTGATCGCTGAGGTGTGGTGTCCCGTCTCAGACCTGGACTCCATCCAGTTTGCCCTACGCAGAGGAACGGTGAGTTTGGATTTTGCTCTTTTTTTGGGGGGTCAAAAACTGTGAAGACATTTGGGGAAATTATCTGCTTTAGGACCACCCAAAACCAAACCCTTGGATAAATACACTCACTGAAATTCAATTCATAAAATGAGGTTTTTGTCGCCATACGGCAGCATTGTGTTTTTGTTGGAGGATTGTCCTTGAACCTGTCACAGTACCTGGACCACAAACTGATGTGGGACAGAGTTCAGCTTTCTGTAGTAACTTGGGTCTGTTTGTTTCAGTGTGTGGAGTCATAGGTCAGCACTTTGGTAGAAACAACAGAAACATTTGCCTGCAGTAGTAAAACTGAACCATGTTTGGCAGGAGAGGAGCGGATCCACAGTGCCGTCCATTCTCAACAGAATGCAGACCAAGCAGACTCCGCCCACCTTCAACAAGACCAACAAGTTCACGTCAGGATTCCAGAATATCGTTGATGCCTACGGCATCGGGAGCTACCGGGAAATTAATCCAGGTTACACACACACAAACCAAGCAAACAAACAAACACACACAGGCCACTTTGCTGTTATAATATAGATAACGTACTGCAATGAGACTGTGCAAAAACAGGTGATTGGAGTGCAGATGTACAGTACCTTTCAGTGCAGGGATGATCAGTCTGTACTTTGTGGGAGTGCGGGGTGGAGCAGGATAAATGAGGGTCTCTGGTATTGTTTATGACTCCGGCTGCGGATGGAAAGAAGCTGTTTTGTGTCTTGAGGTTTTCGTCCTGATGGACCTCAGCCATCTCCCAGAGGGGAGGTTGACAAAAAGTGTGTGTCCTGGGTGAGAGGGATCAGCCACTATCTTCCTTGCTTGCTTCAGGGTCCTGTAGGGATGGCAGATCACCTTCTCTGCTGCGTGGATGATACACTGCAGTGTGCTCCTGTCCTTAACAGTGGCAGCAGCATACCTGACAGTGATGGAGGAGGAGATGATGGACTCAATGATGGCAGTGTACAAGTTCACCTTCATTGTTTTTGACAGGTTGAAAGTACATCCTCTGTTGTGGTTTCTTGGTGAGAGAGAGCTGACATTTAGCTCCCACTTGAGGTCCTGGGTGATGGTGATCCCCAGGTAGCAGAAGGACTCCACAATGGCAACTGGGGAATAACACAGGGTGATGGGGTTGACCGTGACTGGGTTCTTTCTAAAGTCAACAACCATCTCCACTGTCTTGAGGGCATTGAGCTTCACATTGTTGTGTTTGCACCAGGACAATAGGTGGTCGACCTCCCATCTGTAGGCAGACTCGTCCCCATCAGAGATGAGTCTGATGAGGGTCGTATCATCCATAAACCTCAGGAGCTTCACAGACTGGTGAGTGGAGGTGCAGCCGTTAGTGTACAGGGAGAAGAGTAGAGGAGAAAGAATGCAGCCTTTGGGGGATCTGGTGCTGATGGATCGTGTGTTGGAGACGTGCCTCCAAGCTTCACATGCTGCCTCGACAAACCCAGCACTCTGAGTGTATGTCGTGGTCTCTGTCAGCAGTTGTGAAGGGTCACTTATGTCCAGGTGTCGTTCTTCAGTGAAGCATTTCTATCAGTATTTGTAGGGTCTTGCATTTACACTTTACACAGATCCTTGGACTCCCATGAGCCTCTACAGTGAGACCTGCTCCATCCCACCGATGGCCTTATCCAGGATCCAGTTCTGGGAGCTTCTGCTGACATTTTGTCAGAGAAAGTCACCCAGTGCTATGTAGACTGAGCATCCAACAGAGAGACAGAGTTCTGTCAATCATGTCTAGACCAGCCGCACTTTGGACATTTGCTCTCCAAATATGGTTCAGATGTGTGTGTGTGTGTGTGTGTGTGTGCGTGCGTGCGTGTGTGCGTGCACGTGGTTCCGTGTGTCTGTGCGGGTGCATATGCGTGTGTGCATGTGAAATGCAGGACATTAAACCCTTGTCCCAACAATGGACAGTACTGGGGTGAATGCCTCTAATATGTCTCTGTGAGTACTGTGGTGCAGAACGTTTCATTTCACTGGAAGCCAGCGGTTTAACCTGCTGACACTGATGCTAGTTAGTAAAGTTAAATTCTAACTGTATAACTAAGTTGAACTATTATAACATATATATATATAGTATTTCCAGGATGTTGTGCTGTGGATGTCTGAATGTTGTTGTTTGTTTGTTTGCCAACCACCAGGAGCCTCTACTGGTGGTTGGCAAACTGTTAAATGTGGTCTATTAAACATTAGATCTCTCTCTTCTAAGTCCCTGTTAGTAAATGATATAATAATTGATCAACATATTGATTTATTCTGCCTTACAGAAACCTGGTTACAGCAGGATGCATATGTTAGTTTAAATGAGTCAACAACCCCGAGTCACACTAACTGCCAGAACGCTCGTAGCATGGGCCGAGGCGAAGGATTAGCCTCAATCTTCCACTCCAGCTTATTAATTAATCAAAAACCCAGACAGAGCTTTAATTCATTTGAAAGCTTGACTCTTAGTCTTGTCCATCCAAATTGGAAGTCCCAAAAAACAGTTTTATTTGTTGTTATCTATTGTCCACCTGGTCGTTACTGTGAGTTTCTCTGTGAATTTTCGGACCTTTTGTCTGACTTAGTGCTTAGCTCAGATAAGATAATTATAGTGGGCAATTTTAACATCCACACAGATGCTGAGAATGACAGCCTTAACACTGCATTTAATCTATTTGTTAGACTCGATTGGCTTTGCTCAAAATGTAAATGAGTCCACCCACCACTTTAATCATACCTTAGATCTTGTTCTGACTTATGGTATGGAAATTGAAGACTTAACAGTATTCCCTGAAAATCCCCTTCTGTCTGATCATTTCTTAATAACATTTACATTTACTCTGATGGACTACCCAACAGTGGGGAATAAGTTTCATTACAGTAGATGTTTTTCAGAAAGCGCTGTAACTAGGTTTAAGGATATGATTCCTTCTTTATGTGTTGTGAAAGTGTAGTGACACGGACCCACAACAGGGGGCGCAAATGAACGGTCAATAGATGAGCCAAAAAGTAACAATTTAATGTTGTGAAATGTGCACAACGAATATACAGACAATCTCAGAATATGATTACAGTCAAATTACAAAGGTGACGTGTGGGCAGGCTCAAGGATAGAAGACGTCTGTCCTGAGAAGGGCCGGAACCACACGATTTCTGCCACCACCGAACCTGGTGAATACTGGAGCCGCCAAGTCCCGAATTCCCAGGTGATCACCGTCTCCGACTGTCGGATCTGGTACTGCTGGCGAGAACAAAGACAGTCAAGTGTGGGTGTGTGTACACCCAGTAACAACAACGGTGGGAATGCCACCTCCATCTCTCACTCAATATGTGATGAGTACCGCAGTGATTCCTCAGGGGAAAAGAGTGCCGTCCTGCACTCACTCAGCTTCCACAGATAGAGGAACCGGTACTCCTGCAAACACTCACAATATACAGATATATTGTAACACAAAACGGCTGAGGATATTACCTTCAATGAAGTACGATATCTCGGCGATGAGGTGGAGATGACGTCGTGGTTTTATGGAGTGAGGTGATGAAGAATGAGTGACAGCTGTCAGGAAGTAATGAGTAACAGCTGTCACTCCCGGCTGTGTCCGTGGCGGCAGCGCCCTCTCGTGCCTGAAGCCCGCACTTCAGGCAGGGCGCCCTCTGGTGGTGGGCCAGCAGTACCTCCTCTTCTGGCGGCCCACACAACATTATGTTCTCCAATGCCATATACCAACACAGGGCAGAGTAGCTACCTAAACTCTGTGAGTGACATAGATTATCTCGTCAACAGTTTTATATCCTCATTGAGGACAACGTTGGATGCTGTAGCTCCTCTGAAAAAGAGATCCTTAAATCAGAAGTGCCTGACTCCATGGTATAACTCACAAACTCGCAGCTTAAAGCAGATAACCTGTAAGTTGGAGAGGAAATGGCGTCTCACTAATTTAGAAGATCTTCACTTAGCCTGGAAAAAGAGTCTGTTGCTCTATAAAAAAGCCCTCCGTAAAGCTAGGACATCTTACTATTCATCACTAATTGAAGAAAATAAGAACAACCCCAGGTTTTTTTTCGGCACTGTAGCCAGGCTGACAAAGAGTCAGAGCTCTATTGAGCTGAGTATTCCTTTAACTTTAACTAGTAATGACTTCATGGCTTTCTTTGGTAATAAAATTTTAACTATTAGAGAAAAAATTACTCATAACCATCCCAAAGACATATCGTTCTCTTTGGCTGCTTTCAGTGATGCCGGTATTTGGTTAGACTCTTTCTCTCCGATTGTTCTGTCTGAGTTATTTTCATTAGTTACTTCCTCCAAACCATCAACATGTCTATTAGACCCCATTCCTACCAGGCTGCTCAAGGAAGCCCTACCATTAATTAATGCTTCGATCTTAAATATGATCAATCTATCTTTATTAGTTGGCTATGTACCACAGGCTTTTAAGGTGGCAGTAATTAAACCATTACTTAAAAAGCCATCACTTGACCCAGCTATCTTAGCTAATTGTAGGCCAATCTCCAACTTTCCTTTTCTCTCAAAAATTCTTGAAAGGGTAGTTGTAAAACAGCTAACTGATCATCTGCAGAGGAATGGTCTATTTGAAGAGTTTCAGTCAGGGTTTAGAATTCATCATAGTACAGAAACAGCATTAGTGAAGGTTACAAATGATCTTCTTATGGCCTCAGACAGTGGACTCATCTCTGTGCTTGTTCTGTTAGACCTCAGTGCTACTTTTGATACTGTTGACCATAAAATTTATTACAGAGATTAGAGCATGCCATAGGTATTAAAGGCACTGCACTGCGGTGGTTTGAATCATATTTATCTAGTAGATTACAATTTGTTCATGTAAATGGGGAGTCTTCTTCACAGACTAAGGTTAATTATGGAGTTCCACAAGGTTCTGTGCTAGGACCAATTTTATTCACTTTATACATGCTTCCCTTAGGCAGTATTATTAGACAGCATTGCTTAAATTTTCATTGTTACGCAGATGATACCCAGCTTTATCTATCCATGAAGCCAGAGGACACACACCAATTAGTTAAACTGCAGGATTGTCTTACAGACATAAAGACATGGATGACCTCTAATTTCCTGCTTTTAAACTCAGATAAAACTGAAGTATTGTACTTGGCCCCACAAATCTTAGAAACATGGTGTCTAACCAGGTCCTTACTCTGGATGGCATTACCCTGACTTCTAGTAATACTGTGAGAAATCTTGGAGTCATTTTTGATCAGGATATGTCATTCAATGCGCATATTAAACAAATATGTAGGACTGCTTTTTTGCATTTGCGCAATATCTCTAAAATTAGAAAGGTCTTGTCTCAGAGTGATGCTGAAAAACTAATTCATGCATTTATTTCCTCTAGGCTGGACTATTGTAATTCATTATTATCAGGTTGTCCTAAAAGTTCCCTGAAAAGCCTTCAGTTAATTCAAAATGCTGCAGCTAGAGTACTGACAGGGACTAGAAGGAGAGAGCATATCTCACCCATATTGGCCTCTCTTCCATAGCTTCCTGTTAATTCTAGAATAGAATTTAAAATTCTTCTTCTTACTTATAAGGTTTTGAATAATCAGGTCCCATCTTATCTTAGGGACCTCTTATTACCATATCACCCCAATAGAGCGCTTCGCTCTCAGACTGCAGGCTTACTTGTAGTTCCTAGGGTTTGTAAGAGTAGAATGGGAGGCAGAGCCTTCAGCTTTCAGGCTCCTCTCCTCTGGAACCAGCTCCCAATTCGGATCAGGGAGACAGACACCCTCTCTACTTTTAAGATTAGGCTTAAAACTTTCCTTTTTGCTAAAGCTTATAGTTAGGGCTAGATCAGGTGACCCTGAACCATCCCTTAGTTATGCTGCTATAGACTTAGACTGCTGGGGGGTTCCCATGATGCACTGAGTGTTTCTTTCTCTTTTTGCTCTGTATGCACCACTCTGCATTTACTCATTAGTGATTGATCTCTGCTCCCCTCCACACCATGTCTTTTTCCTGGTTCTCTCCCTCAGCCCCAACCAGTCCCAGCAGAAGACTGCCCCTCCCTGAGCCTGGTTCTGCTGGAGGTTTCTTCCTGTTAAAAGGGAGTTTTTCCTTCCCACTGTCGCCAAGTGCTTGCTCACAGGGGGTCGTTTTGACCATTGGGGTTTTTCCGTAATTATTGTATGGCTTTGCCTTACAATATAAAGCACCTTGGGGCAACTGTTTGTTGTGATTTGGCGCTATATAAATAAAATTGATTGATTGATTTTTTGTTGTTCCAGCCCCGTACACCATCATCACCTTCCCCTTCCTGTTTGCCGTTATGTTCGGTGACATGGGTCATGGCACGCTGATGACCTGCGCCGCCCTATACCTGGTCATCCGAGAGAGCCGCCTCCTCTCCCAGAAGAGTGACAATGAGGTAGAGTATCAGCATAATAATTGGGCCGGGACAGGAAGTGAAGTGTTTCATGGCCGTGTCTGTGCAGATGTTCAACACGGTGTTCGCTGGCCGCTACATCATCCTGCTGATGGGAATCTTCTCCATCTACACCGGCATCATCTACAACGACTGCTTCTCCAAGTCGCTCAACATGTTTGGTTCTGGCTGGAGTGTCCGGCCCATGTTTGGTTCTCGAGGAGCCAACTGGTCGTAAGTCAACAGGTTCTCATAAATGTTGGTTCAGCATTTTCTGCTTAGATCACAAACTTCTGTGGAACTTTTTTATTGGTGTTGTTCTGGAGTTTGTAATTTATTTATAACTGTTTTTCTCAATAATTTTATGGATGCTGATAAAACAAGATTCACCATCGCCATTACTGATTATTCTGGGTTGTGTTTTAGGTTTGAAACCCTGGATGAAAATGCAGTTCTACAGCTGGACCCAGCTGTTCCCGGGGTGTTCAATGGACCGTATCCACTCGGGATAGATCCGGTAAATCCTCAACACTCACAAAGTGAAAACCATTTCTGGGTGTGCTTATCTGAACCTCGACCTCTGATCCAGATCAGGATTCTAGGGTGTTGTTGAGGTGTTGCTAGCGTCATATTTTGGGTTCTTTTTTAGTTAGTGTGATCTGTGACTTGTTTAGAGTCACTTGTTTACACTCATCATTCCCGACGTCTTAAATGACTCAACAAAAATATAAACGCAACACTTTTGGTTTTGCTCCCATTTTGTATGAGATGAACTCAAAGATCTAAAACTTTTTCCACATACACAATATCACCATTTCTCTCAAATATTGTTCATAAACCAGTCTAAATCTGTGATAGTGAGCACTTCCCCTTTGCTGAGATAATCCATCCCACCTCACAGGTGTGCCATATCAGGATGCTGATTAGACACCATGATTAGTGCACAGGTGTGCCTTAGACTGCCCACAATAAAAGGCCACTCTGAAAGGTGCAGTTTTATCACACAGCACAATGCCACAGATGTCGCAAGATTTGAGGGAACATGCAGTTGGCATGCTGACAGCAGGAATGTCAACCAGAGCTGTTGCTCGTGTATTGAATGTTCATTTCTCTACCATAAGCCGTCTCCAAAGTCGTTTCAGAGAATTTGGCAGTACATCCAACCAGCCTCACAACCGCAGACCACGTGTAACCACACCAGCCCAGGACCTCCACATCCAGCATGTTTACCTCCAAGATCGTCTGAGACCAGCCACTCGGACAGCTGCTGAAACAATCGGTTTGCATAACCAAAGAATTTCTGCACAAACTGTCAGAAACCGTCTCAGGGAAGCTCATCTGCATGCTCGTCGTCCTCATCGGGGTCTCGACCTGACTCCAGTTCGTCGTCGTAACCGACTTGAGTGGGCAAATGCTCACATTCGTTGGCGTTTGGCACGTTGGAGAGGTGTTCTCTTCACGGATGATGCGAAGGAGATGTGTTGCAGTGCATGAGGCAAATGGTGGTCACACCAGATACTGACTGGTATCCCCCCCAATAAAACAAAACTGCACCTTTCAGAGTGGCCTTTTATTGTGGGCAGTCTAAGGCACACCTGTGCACTAATCATGGTGTCTAATCAGCATCCTGATATGGCACACCTGTGAGGTGGGATGGATTATCTCAGCAACGGAGAAGTGCTCACTATCACAGATTTAGACTGGTTTGTGAACAATATTTGAGGGAAATGGTGATATTGTGTATGTGGAAAAAGTTTTACATCTTTGAGTTCATCTCATACAAAATGGGAGCAAACCAAAAGTGTTGCGTTTATATTTTTGTTGAGTATATTTAAATGTGGTAAAACGTAGTTTTTGGACATAGTGCACCGCATCAAGGACTCTGACCTGACAATCTGTGGTACACGGTCTGTAGTCAGGATGGAGTCCTTGATACAGCCATATATATATATATATAATATATATATATATATATATATATATATATATATATATATATATATATATATATATATATATGACTCCCCCTTCAGTTTTCGACAGGTGCATTTGAGCACTGTGAGCACTTTCAACTCTTTTCCTTTCTTTGAATTCTGGTGTCTTTCTTTTGTTTTTGTTTTTTTTGTTTGTTTGTTTGTTTTTTTGGTGGGGGTAGCTGTTGGTCTGGTTTTATGTTGATATTTCGCCGGAACTTGAGAGATTCTCCAAACAAGAATGGGCTGGAATTTCTCAGGAGATGTCTGAGACGTTAAACTACAACAAAGGACTGCAGGAAACTCAACTAATCATTTTGATGCTGGTACTTTTTGTTTTTTGTGAAATAATTTTGTTTCTGTGTGCAAAGTAAAATAATGTAAACATCCAAAATAAGACTCGGATGTTTAGAAATGCTGAGTTGAAAATTCCTTTAATATAATAATAATAATAATAATAATAATAATAATAATAATAATAATAATAATAATAATAATAATAATAATAATAATAATAATAATAATAATAATAATAATAATAATAATTTATTAGACACCCATGCATAACAGAAATTCACTCATATACAAATAACCAAACTCATAACAGAAAAGTCAAAAACGAAAAGAAATATAAGAAAATAACCAAATACATGGTGCCTAACGGCGTAGGCAGAAGCAACGCTTTTCCACTCCTACCCTCCTGTATAAAATCCATCAAACAGGCATATATGCCTGTTCATAGACATTTATATCCGACACAATCTGAACACAGCAGCACATAGTTACAGATAAAAGAAGTCAAATATTTCTCCAGACAACTCACAAAAAAAAAAAAAAAAACGAAGGTTCCAGTACAACAGCATCTACATATAACACAGCTCAACCATATTAATCTAATACATATCTAGAAAATACCATTTGTTTGTATAAATGTTTGAACCGGTTAATATCTGGACATTGCTTAAGTTCCTCCGGTAAATTATTCAATTTTTTTGAGCCACAAATGGAGACACAGAAGCACCTCCTAGTCGTCCTAGCGCACGCAATTTTAAAATAAAACGTACCCCTTAAATTATACATTCCTTCTCTCAGCGTAAAATATTCTTGAATTCTGAGAGGTAATTGTTTATTTCTTGCTTTATGCATCAACCGAACAGACTTAAATGAAATCATATCATAAAGTTTTAATATCTTTGATTTAATAAACAACGGATTGGTATGATCCCGAAACCCTGAATTATGAATTATTCTTAATGCTCTTTTTTTGAAGGATGAATAATGATTGTAATGTAGTTTTATAGTTATTACCCCAAACTTCAGCACAGTATGTCAAATAAGGTGCAATCAATGGACAATACAAAGTATGTAGTGATTTACTACCTAGAATATACTTTGCCTTATTCAATATTGCAGTACTTTTAGAAACTTACTTTTGAATATGATGAATATGAGCTTTTCAGTTAATTTTATAATCAATAATCACACCTAACAACTTATTTTCCTTGACACAATCTATATTTACCCCAAGTATATTTAACTGTATTTGTACATCCAGTTTATAATTTCCAAATAACATCATTTTAGTTTTGACCAATTTAATGGCAATTTGTTCATGTCAAACAACTCTTCAGCTTTATCATTTCAGCTCTCAAATCAAACAATAATTGGTGCAAATTCTCTCCAGAACAAAACAGCTTTGTGTCATCAGCAAAGAGAACTGCTTTAAACACATTGGATAATTTACATAAATCATTAATATATAAAATAAATAATTTTGGCCCCAGCACAGAGCCCTGGGGAATCCCACAAACAATGTCCAGATATGTAGAACAGCAGTCCCCAATTTTAACAAACTGCTTCTGGTTTTGCAAATAGCTTTTAATCCAGTTCAGAGCCACTCCTCTAATCCCATAAAGTTCCAACTTTTTAATAATATGTTATGATTGAGTGGGTCAAAAACCTTTTTTAAGTCAACAAATAGACCTGTTACAACCCCTGGCAATAATTATGGAATCACCGGCCTCGGAGGATGTTCATTCAGTTGTTTAATTTTGTAGAAAAAAAGCAGATCACAGACACAACACAAAACTAAAGTCATTTCAAATGGCAACTTTCTGGCTTTAAGAAACACTATAAGAAATCAGGAAAAATAATTGTGGCAGTCAGTAATGGTTACTTTTTTAGACCAAGCAGAGGGAAAAAAAATATGGACTCACTCAATTCTGAGGAATAAATTATGGAATCACCCTGTAAATTTTCATCCCCAAAACTAACACCTGCATCAAATCAGATCTGCTCATTAGTCTGCATCTAAAAAGGAGTGATCACACCTTGGAGAGCTGTTGCACCAAGTGGACTGACATGAATCATGGCTCCAACAAGAGAGATGTCAGTTGAAACAAAGGAGAGGATTATCAAACTCTTAAAAGAGGGTAAATCATCACGCAATCTTGGAAAAGATGTTGGTTGTTCACAGTCAGCTGTGTCTAAAC
Source organism: Thalassophryne amazonica (assembly GCF_902500255.1). NCBI lineage: Eukaryota > Metazoa > Chordata > Actinopteri > Batrachoidiformes > Batrachoididae > Thalassophryne > Thalassophryne amazonica. The sequence continues at coordinate 9,107,367 of NC_047120.1, forward strand.
TCTGGACCAAATACAAACAACATGGGAAGGTTGTTAAAGGCAAACATACTGGTAGACCAAGGAAGACATCAAAGCGTCAAGACAGAAAACTTAAAGCAGTATGTCTCAAAAATCGAAATGCACAACAAAACAAATGAAGAACGAATGGAGGAAACTGGAGTCAACGTCTGTGACCGAACTGTAAGAAACCGCCTACAGGAAATGGGATTTACATACAGAAAAGCTAAACGAAAGCCATCATTAACACCTGAACAGAAAAAACAAGGTTACAATGGGCTAAGGAAAAGCAATCGTGGACTGTGGATGACTGGATGAAAGTCATATTCAGTGATGAATCTCGAATCTGCATTGGGCAAGGTGATGATGCTGGAACTTTTGTTTGGTGCCTGTTGGGGAAGTGTCGTGACACGGACCCACAACAGGGGGCGTTAATGAAGGGACAATGGAATAGCCAAAAAGTAACAATTTAATGCTGTGAAGGTGCACAACGTGATACAGACAGATACAAATATGTGTTATATCAATCCAACAAAAGGTGACGTGTGGCAGGCTCGAAGATAGGAGACGTCCGATGAGAGAGAAGCCGGAACCCACACAAGCCTCACCACCAACGGACCTGAAGAACACCGGAGCCGCCAAGCCCTGCGCCCCAGGTGGCCACTGTCTTCAGCAGTCAGACCCGGTACTGCTGGCAGAAAACAGAAACAGTTCTGGATGAGTGTGAGTCCGCACACTCAGTAATCCCACAGTCTGTGTTCAGTTAAGGAGGGAGAACCTCCACCTCCAATCACACACTCGTGCAGCTCCTGAGTTAACCACTTATCTGAGTGGGGTGTGAGGCGAAGCCGTCGCAGTCCACACCAAACGCCAACTCCGCAGATAAGGCACACCACAGGAAAACGGCTGCAAAAAGAGATCAGACTAATACTCAAAGTTTAAGTCAACAGAGAAAATTACCTGTATGGTAGACGATTTCTCGGCGAGGAGATGGAGTTGCAGTCCGGTCTTATAGTGGTGGTGATGGGTGACAGCTGGTGTTGATTGATGACAGCTGTCACCTCCAGCGGCTCCGACGCCCTCTCGTGCTTGGAGCCTGCACTCCAAGCAGGGCGCCATCTCGTGGTGGTGGGCCAGCAGTACCTCCTCTTCAGCGGCCCACACAACAGGACCCCCCCCCTCAACGGGCGCCCGACCAGGCTTATCCGGGTGCCGGGCATAGAAGTCGGCCAGGAGGGCCGGGTCCAGGATGAAGCTCCTTTTCACCCAGGAGCGTTCCTCGGGACCATACCCCTCCCAGTCCACCAGATACTGGAAGCCCCGACCCTTGCGACGGACGTCCAGAAGCCGACGCACGGTCCACGCCGGCTCCCCGTCGATGATCCGGGCAGGAGGTGGTGCAGGTCCAGGGGTGCAGAGCAGTGAGGTGTGGTATGGTTTGATCCGGGACACGTGGAAAACAGGATGGATCGCAGTGAAGCTGGCAGACGTAGCTTCACTGCGGCCGGGCTGAGGACCTTGGTGATGGGAAAGGGTCCGATATATCTGTCCTTCAGTTTGTGTGACTCCACTTGAAGGGGGATGTCCTTTGTTGATAACCATACCTCCTGCCCAGGCTGGTATGCAGGGGCCAGGGAACGCCGGCGGTCTGCATGGGCCTTGGCCCTCGTCCGGGCCTTCAACAGGGCAGAACGGGCGGTCCGCCACACCCGGCGGCACCTCCTGAGGTGGGCCTGGACCGAGGGCACACCGACCTCACCCTCCACAAGCGGGAACAATGGGGGCTGATACCCCAAACACACCTCGAACGGGGAGAGGCCGGTGGCAGATGACACTTGGCTGTTGTGGGCGTACTCGATCCAGGCCAGATGGGTACTCCAGGCCGTCGGGTGCGCGGAGGTAAACGCAATGGAGGGCCTGATCCAACTCCTGGTTGGCCCGCTCTGCCTGTCCGTTTGTCTGGGGGTGATACCCGGACGAGAGACTCACGGTGGCCCCCAGTTCCTTGCAAAAACTCCTCCAGACCTGAGAGGAGAACTGAGGGCCACGGTCTGAGACGATGTCCGCTGGTATCCCATGCAGACGCATGACGTGGTGGACTAGGAGGTCTGCTGTCTCCTGGGCCGTAGGGAGCTTCGGGAGGGCCACGAAGTGGGCCGCCTTGGAGAACCGGTCCACTATCGTCAAGATGGTGGTGTGGCCCTGGGACGGCGGGAGGCCCATGACAAAGTCCAGGTCGATGTGGGACCAGGGGCGATGAGGCACCGGTAGGGGTCGGAGGAGTCCTGAGGTCCTCTTGTGGTCTGCTTTGCCCCTGGCGCAGGTGGTGCAGGCCTGGACGTAGTCCCGGACGTCGGCTTCCATAGACGCCCACCAGAAGCGCTGCTGGACTACTGCCATGGTCCTACGCACTCCAGGATGACAGGAGAGTTTGGACCCATGGCAGAAGTCCAAAACCGCAGCTCTGGCCTCTGGTGGGACGTACAGCTTGTTCTTCGGGCTGGTCCCCGGGTCCGGGTTCCGTGCCAGGGCCTCCCGCACGGTCTTCTCCACGTCCCAGGTGAGGGTGGCCACAACAGTGGACTCGGGGATGATGGTTTCTGGAGGGTCTGACAGCTCGTCCCTAACTTCCTCTTCATGCACCCGGGACAGTGCATCCGACCGTTAGTTCTTGGTCCCGGGGTGGTACGTAATCTGGAAGTCAAAGCGCCCGAAGAACAGTGACCAGCGGGCTTGCCTGGGGTTCAACCGCTTGGCGGTCCGGATGTACTCCAGGTTCCGATGGTCCGTGAAAACCGTGAAGGGCACCGTCGCTCCCTCCAACAGATGTCTCCACACTTCAAGAGCCTCCTTCACCGCCAAGAGTTCCCGATTGCCGACGTCATAATTCCTCTCAGCCGGGGTCAACCTGCGGGAAAAATAGGCACAAGAGTGGAGGACCTTATCGGACTCCCCGCTCTGGGACAGCACGGCTCCTATCCCTGAGTCAGAGGCATCCACTTCCACTGTGAACTGGCGAGTAGGATCGGGCTGCACCAGAACTGGCGCAGTCGAGAACCGGCGTTTCAACTCCCTAAATGCGGCTTCGCACCGAACCGACCAGGTGAAGGGGACTTTAGTGGAGGTCAGGGCTGTCAGGGGGCTAACTACCTGACTGTAGCCCTTAATGAACCTCCTGTAGAAATTTGCAAAAGCCGAGGAACTGTTGCTGTTTCCTACGGCTTGTTGGGTGGGGCCAGTCTCTCACCGCCGCAACCTTGGCCGGATCAGGGGCGACGGAGTGGGAGGAGATTATGAACCCCGGAAGGACAAAGAAGTGCGGTGGAACTCGCACTTCTCACCCTTCACAAACAGCCGGTTCTCCAACAACCACTGTAGGACCTGACGTACATGCTTGACATGAGTCTCAGGGTCCGGAGAAAAGATGAGGATGTTGTCTAGATACACGAAGACAAACTGGTGCAGGAAGTCCCGCAAGACGTCGTTAACCAAAGCTTGGAACGTCACGGGGGCGTTTGTGAGGCCAAACGGCATGACCAGGTACTCAAAGAGACCTAAGGGGGTGTTAAATGCCGTCTTCCACTCGTCTCCCTTCCGGATCCGAACCAGGTGGTACGCATTCCTAAGATCAAGTTTGGTAAATATTTGGGCTCCATACAGGGGCGTGAACACCAAATCCAACAGAGGTAACGGGTATCGGTTGCGAACCGTAATGTCGTTCAGCCCTCTGTAATCGATGCATGGACGGAGTCCCGCCGTCCTTTTTCCCACAAAAAAGAAACCAGCACCATCGGGAGGTGGGAGTTCCGGATCAAACCCGGCAGCTAACGAGTCCCGGATGTAGGTCTCCATTGATTTGCGTTCCGGACGTGAGACGTTGTACAGCCTGCTGGACGGTACTCAACGCCCGGAATCAAATCGATGGCACAATCGTATGGTCGGTGCGGGGGAAGGGCGAGTGCCAGATCTTTGCTGAAGACGTCAGCAAGATCGTGGTACTCACATGGCACCGCCGTCAGATTGGGCGGGACTTTGACCTCCTCCTTAGCTATCTCACACCGGGTGGAACCGAGGATCCTAAACACTCCCGGTGGCAGGTTTCGCTCCACTGCGTCACACCCCAGACGGCCAATCAATCCGGGGATTGTGTTTCAACCCCCATGGAAAACCCAAAATCACTCGGGAGGTAGAAGGTGTTACAAAAAACACTATCTCCTCCCTGTGATTCCCAGACACCACCAAAGTCACTGGCTGTGTCTGGTGTGTGATTAATGGAAGAAGAGTGCCATCTAGTGCTCATACCTTCACAGGGGAAGGCAGAGCCACCATAGGGAGCCCTACTTCCTTTGCCCATCTGCTGTCCAGCAGATTCCCTTCTGACCCCGTGTCTATAAGTGCTGGGGTGTGAAGGGTTAAATCCTCACAAAGGATTGTGACTGGGATTCGTGCTGATTTTCGGGGTTCCCCCGCGTGCGTGTTATGGCCCACCCTTAGCCCAGTTTCTAAGGACGGGCGTTGTAGTTTGACCGTTTGGGACAGTTCCTCTGTATATGACTGTTAGACCCACAGAAAAAACACTCCCCGCGGGCCTGCCTCTCTTGTCTGTCCTTTGATTTTATTTTGGCCCTGCTCGTGTCCATAGCTTCGTCAGCAGGGGGAGCTGTAGCCACACGGGGCCCTCTGGCTGTGGAGCGTGGGGACGACGGCACCCTTTCGGACCCGGAAGGAAGAGGGACGGCCCGTGCCCGGTCACGCCCCCCGCCCTGCTCCCGACGGTGTTCCTCTAACCGGTTGTCTAAGCGTATAACCAGGACGACAAGCCCGTCAAAATCCTGCGGTTCCTCCTTAGCCAGCAGGTGCTCCTTCAGGACCGGAGACAGTCCGTTTATGAAGGCGGCGCGGAGTGCAACGGTATTCCAGCCGGACCTCGCAGCCGCGATGCGGAAGTCGACTGCATACTCGGCTGCACTCCGGCGCTCCTGTCGCTTTGACAGTAGCATGCCCGAAGCAGTCTTGCCTGTTTGGATGATCAAAAACCTGTTTGAACTCCCTTACAAACCCAGCGTATGACGTTAGGAGCCGTGAGTTCTGCTCCCAGAGCGCCGTAGCCCAGGCGCATGCCTCTCCTCGAAGCAAATTGATGACATAAGCCACCCGGCTAGCGTCTGACGCATACATGACGGGACGCTGTGCAAAGACGAGCGAGCACTGCATCAGGAAGTCCGCGCACGTCTCAACACACCTCCGTACGGCTCCGGAGGGCTTATGTATGCTTCAGGGGATGGTGGGGTGGGTCGTTGAACGACCAGTGGAACGTTTGTGTCTGACAAAGGATCAGCAGGAGGAGGTGCTGCAGCAGCACCTTGATCGCGCGCCTCCACCCTGGCGGTGAGAGCCTCCATCCTCCGACTGAGGATAACGTTCTGCTCGGTGACCAGATCCAACCGAGCAGTGAAAGCGGTCAGTATTTGCTTCAGCTCCCCTAACACGCCTCCTGCTGGTGCCTGTGCACCTTGCTCTTCCATTGGCCATTCAGGCTCGAGTTGACGCCCCTCGGGATCCATGACGCTGGCCGAGAAATCCTGTTGGGGAAGTGTCGTGACACGGACCCACAACAGGGGGCGTTAATGAAGGGTCAATGGAATAGCCAAAAAGTAACAATTTAATGTTGTGAAGGTGCACAACGTGATACAGACAGATACAAATATGTGTTATATCAATCCAACAAAAGGTGACGTGTGGCAGGCTCGAAGATAGGAGACGTCCGATGAGAGAGAAGCCGGAACCCACACAAGCCTCACCACCAACGGACCTGAAGAACACCGGAGCCGCCAAGCCCTGTGCCCCAGGTGGCCACTGTCTTCAGCAGTCAGACCCGATACTGCTGGCAGAAAACAGAAACAGTTCTGGATGAGTGTGAGTCCGCACACTCAGTAATCCCACAGTCTGTGTTCAGTTAAGGAGGGAGAACCTCCACCTCCAATCACACACTCGTGCAGCTCCTGAGTTAACCACTTATCTGAGTGGGGTGTGAGGCGAAGCCGTCGCAGTCCACACCAAACGCCAACTCCGCAGATAAGGCACTACCACAGGAAAACGGCTGCAAAAAGAGATCAGACTAATACTCAAAGTTTAAGTCAGCAGAGAAAATTACCTGTATGGTAAACGATTTCTCGGCGAGGAGGTGGAGTTGCAGTCCGGTCTTTATAGTGGTGGTGATGGGTGACAGCTGGTGTTTGATTGATGACAGCTGTCACCTCCAGCGGCTCCAACGCCCTCTCGTGCTTGGAGCCCGCACTCCAAGCAGGGCGCCATCTGGTGGTGGTGGGCCAGCAGTACCTCCTCTTCAGCGGCCCACACAACAGTGCCGTTCCAATGAGATTTATAAAGATGACTGCCTGAAGAGAACATGTAAATTTCCACAGTCATTGATGATATGGGGCTGCATGTCAGGTAAAGGCACTGGGGAGATGGCTGTCATTACATCATCAATAAATGCACAAGTTTACGTTGATATTTTGGACACTTTTCTTATCCCATCAATTGAAAGGATGTCTGGGGATGATGAAATCATTTCTCAAGATGATAATGCATCTTGCCATAGAGCAAAAACTGTGAAAACATTCCTTGCAAAAGACACATAGGGTCAATGTCATGGCCTGCAAATAGTCCGGATCTTAATCCAATTGAAAATCTTGGAAGTTGAAGAAAATGGTCCATGACAAGGCTCCAACCTGCAAAGCTGATCTGGCAACAGCAATCAGAGAAAGTTGGAGCCAGATTGATAAAGAGTACTGTTTGTCACTCATTAAGTCCATGCCTCAGAGACTGCAAGCTGTTATAAAAGCCAGAGGTGGTGCAACAAAATAATAGTGATGTGTTGGAGCGTTCTTTTGTTTTTCATGATTCCATAATTTTTTCCTCAGAATTGAGTGATTCCATATTTTTTTCCTCTGCTTGGTCTAAAAAAGTAACCGTTACTGACTGCCACAATTTTTTTTCCTGATTTCTTATAGTGTTTCTTAAAGCCAGAAAGTTGCCATTTGAAATGACTTTAGTTTTGTGTCATGTCTGTGATCTGCTTTTTTTCTACAAAATTAAACAACTGAATGAACATCCTCCGAGGCCAGTGATTCCATAATTTTTGCCAGGGGTTGTACTAATTCCCTTTGGTCTACATGTTTATTGATCTCTTTGATTGCATTGCACAAAGCCAAAGCAGTGGACCTTTTCGCTCTGAACCCATATTGACTGTCATCAAGCAAGTTGTGAAATTCAATAAATGAAATTCCTTCTGTTAAAAAAGCATTTGGAAGACAACGTTAAATTTCATGGGGGGGCTGATAGTTTTGTCCTCATGTACACATTGTCTGAAGTATTGTGACTCTGGACATTTAATAAATCCAGGTCTAAACAGTTTAGCACAGGTTCCAGTCGTATGCAACACGTCGCATGCTGGGCCGTTTCTACGTCAGCCTAACTCACGTCATGACTGAGAAAATAAAGAGAGGAAAGGCCCTACACACAGAAAGAGCACCAGTGGGAATCGAAGCCATGACCTTCTTCCTGTGCGATAACAGTTGTGATGTGGGAGAGTAATTGTTTGCTCCAGTTTCCAGGTTTTCCAGCCTGTAGAGTCCTGGAGCTTATAAAAGTGCACCTTGAACCCGCCCTCTCGCTCTCACAGCAAAACAGCAGCAGTTCCAATCCTCTTCCTCTTTTTCCCCATTATGTTTATTGTTAAATCCTCTAGATTTTCATTACAATAAATTTGTTAAACTTTTTAGTTGATTTTGTCTTCCTTTATGTTGCACTCCAAGAGCCAGGGTGTAACATATTGGGGGCTGGTCTGGGATTTGTTGCACTTGGGTTAGGGTTTTCAGTTTTCCCATGTTAAGTTTGTTAATTTGGAGGTAAATTGAGGTGCTGTTGTTTTTTGTTAGCTGTCAGGTAAGTCTCACTTTGGTTTGGTCCTTCTGGTTAGACCAGGGAGTGTGCTGGCTAGATTGACTTTGTCATCTTTCCTTTGGCCACTCGTTTGTTGTTTTGCCTTTTTGTTTTCGAGGAAATCCTGGGTGGGGAATCCATCCCTGTCAGGGGTTAGCGAGTCAGGGCCTTGTGCTCGCTGATGTTTGCTTTTAAAGCTAGTTCTTGCCCGGCACTCCTCAGAAGATAGCTTAGGCTTTCGTCCTGGTTAGGTAGGTACCAGGGGACCAATTGTATGTTGTAAACTTAGTGTGTGTTTTAGGGACAATTTGTTTAGTTAGGTTAGTATTGTGAGCTTTCTGTGTCTGTGATCCTAAGTGTTAGCAGCTAACCACGAATCCACTGTACTGCCTCAACCTAAAACCAGTAATTAAAAAAACATTTAAAGCCCACGTTTGAATTCAGACAATATGCTAACCTATAATTCATTGAGTGCACACACACGCGCGTGCACATACACACGCACACATACGTAGACATACACGCACACACACACACATATACCTAGACACACACACAGAGACACACAAGCACAGACACACACACATAGACACACACACACATATGCACACACACGCACATACCCACACATGCGCACACACAGACACACACATACACACATCTACGCACATACACACACGTACGCACATACACACACGCACATACATATGCACACATACGCGTGCACACATACACACACGCACACACATACACTTGCGCACACACACACACACACACCGATACATACATGCACACAAACGCACACATATACACATTTGCACACACACGCACACATACACACATGCACACATACGTGCATACATACACACGCATACATACATTCGCGCACACATACACACATACGCACATGCACACACCGCACACACACACCTATACATGCATACACACATTCGCACACACCCACGCACACACCCACGTGCACATACACACATGCACACATACACACACACGCACATACGTGCGCACACATATGCACACATTTGCACACACACACGCATATACACAGACGTGCGCACACACACTAACACGCACATGCACACATACACACACGTGCACATACATACACATACACACACAAGCACACACGTACACACACACTCGCACACATCAAATCAAATCAAATCAATTTTATTTATATAGCACCAAATCACAACAAACAGTTGCCCCAAGGCGCTTTATATTGTAAGGCAAAGCCATACAATAATTACGGAAAAACCCCAACGGTCAAAACGACCCCCTGTGAGCAAGCACTTGGCGACAGTGGGAAGGAAAAACTCCCTTTTAACAGGAAGAAACCTCCAGCAGAACCAGGCTCAGGGAGGGGCAGTCTTCTGCTGGGACTGGTTGGGGCTGAGGGAGAGAACCAGGAAAAAGACATGGTGTGAAGGGGAGCAGAGATCAATCACTAATGATTAAATGCAGAGTGGTGCATACAGAGCAAAAAGAGAAAGAAACACTCAGTGCATCATGGGAACCCCCCAGCAGTCTAAGTCTATAGCAGCATAACTAAGGGATGGTTCAGGGTCACCTGTTCCAGCCCTAACTATAAGCTTTAGCAAAAAGGAAAGTTTTAAGCCTAATCTTAAAAGTAGAGAGGGTGTCTGTCTCCCTGATCCAAATTGGGAGCTGGTTCCAGAGGAGAGGAGCCTGAAAGCTGAAGGCTCTGCCTCCCATTCTACTCTTACAAACCCTAGGAACTACAAGTAAGCCTGAGGTCCCTAAGATAAGATGGGACCTGATTATTCAAAACCTTATAAGTAAGAAGAAGAATTTTAAATTCTATTCTAGAATTAACAGGACGCCAATGAAGAGCTTTAACTGAAGAGTTTTCAGGGAACTTTTAGGACAACCTGATAATAATGAATTACAATAGTCCAGCCTAGAGGAAATAAATGCATGAATTAGTTTTTAAGCATCACTCTGAGACAAGACCTTTCTAATTTTAGAGATATTGCGCAAATGCAAAAAAGCAGTCCTACATATTTGTTTAATATGCTCATTGAATGACATATCCTGATCAAAAATGACTCCAAGATTTCTCACAGTATTACTAGAGGTCAGGGTAATGCCATCCAGAGTAAGGATCTGGTTAGACACCATGTTTCTAAGATTTGTGGGGCCAAGTACAATAACTTCAGTTTTATCTGAGTTTAAAAGCAGGAAATTAGAGGTCATCCATGTCTTTATGTCTGTAAGACAATCCTGCAGTTTAGCTAATTGGTGTGTGTCCTCTGGCTTCATGGATAGATAAAGCTGGGTATCATCTGTGTAACAATGAAAATTTAAGCAATGCTTTCTAATAATACTGCCTAAAGGAAGCATGTATAAAGTGAATAAAATTGGTCCTAGCACAGAACCTTGTCGAACTCCATAATTAACCTTAGTGTGTGAAGAAGATTCCCCATTTACATGAACAAATTGTAATCTACTAGATAAATATGATTCAAACCACCGCAGCGCAGTGCCTTTAATACCTATGGCATGCTCTAATCTCTGTAATAAAATTTTATGGTCAACAGTATCAAAAGCAGCACTGAGGTCTAACAGAACAAGCACAGAGATGAGTCCACTGTCTGAGGCCATAAGAAGATCATTTGTAACCTTCACTAATGCTGTTTCTGTACTATGATGAATTCTAAAACCTGACTGAAACTCTTCAAATAGACCATTCCTCTGCAGATGATCAGTTAGCTGTTTTACAACTACCCTTTCAAGAATTTTTGAGAGAAAAGGAAGGTTGGAGATTGGCCTATCTTAGCTAAAATAGCTGGGTCAAGTGATGGCTTTTTAGTAATGGTTTAATTACTGCCACCTTAAAAGCCTGTGGTACATAGCCAACTAATAAAGATAGATTGATCATATTTAGATCGAAGCATTAAATAATGGTAGGGCTTCCTTGAGCAGCCTGGTAGGAATGGGGTCTAATAACATGTTGATGGTTTGGAGGAAGTAACTAATGAAAATAACTCAGACAGAACAATCGGAGAGAAAGAGTCTAACCAAATACCGGCATCACTGAAAGCAGCCAAAGATAACGATATGTCTTTGGGATGGTTATGAGTAATTTTTTCTCTAATAGTTAAAATTTTATTAGCAAAAAAAGTCATGAAGTCATTACTAGTTACTGTGCGCATACACACATGCACACTCGCGCGCGCACACACACGCACATGTACATACACACATATACACACGCACACACACACACGTATACACATACACATGCACACACATGCGCGCGCACACACACACACACACACATACACACACAGTGAGGATGTTAGATTGTTGGAGTTTGTGGGAACTTGAAGATCAGCAGCTTGTCAGAGTCTTTGTGATTCACCAAAGAAAAGAAAAGAATTAAAAGTGGAGGAGCCATTAGTCCAGGGTTCCTCTGGAAGCCCCAGAGGGTTCCTGTCACATATGTTGTGAGACAGAACAGCAGTGGCTGTTCTCAGCATTTGGACTTCTTGTGTCTCTGCAGATCTGGAACCTGGCGACCAACAAGCTGACCTTCCTCAACTCCTTTAAGATGAAAATGTCGGTTATCCTGGGTGTGATCCACATGATGTTTGGAGTCTCCCTCAGTCTCTTCAACCACCTGTGAGAGCCACAACAAACTCCACCCATGACCTTACACAGGAACTCATGTCTCAACATTTGGAACCCTCATCTAGTGTGAAACTATAGTCATGACAGTAGATCATCTTTGAGACAAAGTCTCAAGTCCAGTTCATTCAGTCCAACTTCAGGGTTTGGTACTTAAATGATCCACATACAATAAAGTTAAATCGAGTAAATTATATGTCATGCTGTTTCCACCTGGTGATGAGTAGAGGATCAGATGGTGGAGGAACCAACAAATGTACCTGGAGGGCCTAAAGTCTGTGAGGGCTTTCTGTGAATGTTTGCTGGAAGAACCTGTCTGGACAGCCTTTAACTCTGTTCTCCTGCTTTTTGAGGGAGGTTCATGGCAGATTGTCTCTTGATCGTTTGGCATATCTACTTCCAGGGTTAATCGAGAGATACCTGTGCATGGGTTTGTTTGACGTGGAAATGCAGGTGCAAGCCAACAAACACACGGTCCTTGACAGAACCTTGGCCTTAGTAGTCCAATGACTGAGAAATCCCAGACAACTGGGTTCTGAGGACCTCCTGCAGCCTTATTCTGGCTTCACAGACATTTGGTTACAAGCCATCACCTCCTCCACCTGATCTGCTGTTGCAGACTTCTTGCATCACCAAAGCCCTGTTAGCTATCTCATGTTCAGAGTTGTTGTTGTGCCTTCATGGGTACCATGACTTTCACAGGGCATTCAAGGTCCCCTCCGTATTTCATCCCAATCCCCTACTTGATCCGTTATCCGGGCCAGGCCTGGCCCAGCCTATAGGCGACATAGGCAATTGCTAGGGGTGCCGTCCATCCTGGGGATGCCACAAATGAGGGAAAAAATAAAGTCAGCTTTCATTGATCTTATACTAAAACTAATTAATGCTATGTATCTTTTAATATTAAATAAACATAAGCCCATATTGATTTAACTGCATGGCAAAGTCTATTAAATGCTAATGATAATAGTTTCCTCATCACCCCCTTTCTAAAGTGTCTGATGAGCCCCTCCATGTCATTACGTCATTGTGGCATAACAACGTCAAAACGGCCCAAACTGTCTGGTGCCCAGGGAAGGAAAAAAAAAGACAAATGGGACCGAGACAGAGGTACAGTAAAAATAACATGATTCATTATGTTTTCTGTTGCATTGCATCAAGTAGCTAGCAGTGTTAATGCGCCGCCATCCATAGTTTGCTAATTTCTAAGGTATTTCAGGGTGAGGCTCCCCTAAACTGACCTACCCAAAATAAACTGTGTTTCATTGGGGTGGGAATAGCTGGTAGTGGCTTTGAGTGGAATTTCTCCCTGTCATTTTGACAGGCATCGATCATCAAGAGGAGTGTGTGTGTGTGTGTGTGTGTGTGTGTGTGTGTGTCGAGGGGGCATAAAAAATCTTGCCTAGGGTGCCAAATTGTTTAGGGTCTGATCCGGGTGTCACAATGAGGACAACTGGTTGGATTTTGACACACATGAGGGAGGTTGGGGAAATGGAATCAGAGTGGTCCATGTTTAATCCGTTTTGCCCCACCGGCAACAATTGTTGTCAAAGTGTATCACTGTCATTTTCTACTCACAATAAAAAAATCTCAGAAGTACTAATGCAACTTTTTCCACTTATTATAAAAAAAAAAAAAATCTGGGCATAAACGGGTTAAGGTACAACCCCAATTCCAGTGAAACTGGGACGTTGTGTAAAATGTAAATAAAAACAGAATACAATGATTTGCAAATCTTCTTCAACCTATATTCAATTCAATACATCACAAAGACAAGATATTTAATGTTCAAACTGATAAACTTTATTGTTTTTGTGCAAATATTTGCTCATTTTGAAATGCATGCCTGCAATACATTTCAAAAAAGCTGCACAGGGCAACAAAAGACTGGGAAAGTTGATGAAGTTGATGCTGAAAGAACACCTGTTTGGAACATTCCACAGGTGAACAGGAAATTCTATTCTTAGTCTGCATAGTTGGGTTGACTTGTTTTACGGATGCCGGATGCCCTTCTTGACGCAACCCTCCTCATTTATCCGGGCTTGGGACCGGCACTCAGAATGTACTGGCTGCACACCCCATGGCTGAGTTCACCACTTTGTGAAAAACTGCATTAAAAAAAGGTCCAACAGTTTAAGAACAATGTTTCTCAACGTTCACTTGCAAGGAATTTAGGGATTCCATTATCTACAGTCCATAATATAATCAGAAGATTCAGAGAATCTGGAGAACTTTCTACACGTAAGCGGCAAGGCTGAAAACCAATACTGAATGCCTGTGACCTTCGATCCCTCAGGCAGCATGGCATTAAAAACGGAAATCATTGTGTAAAGGATCTTACCACGTGGGCTCAGGAACACTTCAGAAAACCACTGTCAGTTAACACAGTACGTCGCTACATGTACAAGTGCAAGTTAAAACTCTACCATGCAAAGCCAAAGCCATTCATCAACAACATCCAGAAACTCCGCCGCCTTCTCTGGGCCTGAGCTCATTTGAAATGGACAGACGCAAAGTGGAAAACTGTGCTGTGGTCTGATGAGTCCACATTTCAAATTGTTTTTGGAAATCATGGACGTTGAAAGAAGATTACTGGATTGTCTTAGATGAGGTGGTGTAGAGTGTGCCCAAGCATGAAAGAGTGGTGATAGGAGCAGACTTCAATGGGCATGTTGGTGAAGGGAACAGAGGTGATGAGGAAGTAATGGGTAGATATGGTATCAAGGATAGGAATGGGGAAGGATAGATGGTAGTGATTTTTCAAAATGGATGGAAATGGCTCTGGTGAATACCTACTTTAAGAAAAGGGAGGGCACAGGGTGACATATAAGAGTGGAGGAAGGTGCACACAGGCGGATTACTTCTTTATAGGAGATGCAAGCTAAAAGAATCAGAGACTGTAAGGTGGTGGCAGGAGAGAGTGTCGTTAGACAGCATAGGATGGTTGTTGTAGGATGACTTTAGAGGTAAAGAAGAAGAAGAGAGTGAGAGCTCAACAAAGGATCAGATGGTGGAAGCTGAATGAGGAAGACTGTTGTGTGAAATTTAGCGAGCAGGTGAGAGAAGCACTGGTTGGAAGGGAAGCAATTTTGGACAACTGGAAAAGTACTGCAGATGTGGTGAGGGAGACAGCTAGGACAGTACTGGGTATGACATCTGGATAGTGGAAGGAAGACAAGGAGAGTTGGTGGTGGAATGAAGAGATCCAGGAAAGCATAAGGAGAAAGAGGTTGGCAAAAAAGTTTTGGGATAGTCGGAGAGATGAAGAAAGTAGACAGGAGTACAAGGAAGTAAGGCAAAAAGAGAAGTAGCAAAAGTGAACTAAAAGGCATATTGCGAGCTGTACAAGAAGTTGAATAGTAAGGAAGGAGAAAAGGACTTGTACCAATTGGCCAGACAAAGGGACAGAGCTGGAAAGGATGTGCAGCAGGTTAGGGTGGTAAAAGATGCACATGGTAATGTGCTGACAAGTGAGGAGTGTGTGCTGAGAAGGTAGAGGGAATATTTTGAAGAGCTGATGAATGAAGAAAATGAGCAAGAGAAAAGGCTGGATGATGTGGTGAGAGTAAATCAGGAAGTACAAGAGATTAGTAAGGAAGATGTGAGGGCTGCTATGAAGAGGATGAAGAGTGGAAAGGCAGTTGGTCCAGATGACATTCCAGTGGAAGCATGGAAATGTCTAGGAGAGATGGCAGTGCAGTTTCTAACCAGATTGTTTAATAAATCTTGGAAAGTGAGAGGATGCCTGAGGAGTGGAGACGAAGTGTGCTGGTTCCTATTTTTAAGAACAAGGGTGATATGCAGAGCTGCAGTAACTACAGAGTCATAAAGCTGATCAGCCACAGCATGAAGTTATGGGAAAGAGTAGTAGAAGCTAGGCTTAGCAAACAGGTGAAGCTCTGTGAGCAGCAATATGGTTTCATGCCAAGAAAGAGCATTGCAGATGCAATGTTTGCTCTGAGAATACTGTTGGAGAAGTATGGAGAAGGCAAGAAAGTTATATTGTGTGTTTGTGGACTTAGAAAAAGCTTATGAGGGTGCCAAGAGAAGAGCTGTGGTATTGTATGAGGAAGTCTGGAGTGGCAGAGAAGTATGTTAGCGTAGTGCAGGACATGTACAAAATAGTGTGACAGGGGGAGATGTGCTGTAGGAATGACAGATTCATTCAAGGTGGAGGTGGGATTACACCAAGGATCAGCTCTGAGCCCTTTCTTGTTTCAGTGGTGATGGACAGGTTGACTGATGAGATCAGACAGGAGTTCCCATGGACTATGATGTTTGCAGATCACATTGTGATCTGCAGTGAGAGTAGAGAGCAAGTGGAGATATGCTTTGGAGAGAAGGGGAATGAAAGTCAGTAGAAGCAATACTGAGTACATGTGTGTGAATGAAGGGAACCCAGTGGAATAGTGCAGTTACAAGGAGTAGAAGTGGTGAAAGTAGATGAGTTTAATATTTGGGGTCAACTGTTCAAAGTAATGGAGATTGTGGTAAAGAGGTGAACAAGAGAGTGCAGGCAGGGTGGAGTGGGTGAGAAAGGTGGCAGGAGTGATTTGTAACAGAAATATCAGCAATAGTGAAGGGAAAGTTTACAAGACAGTAGTGAGACCAGCTATGTTGTGCGGTTTAGAGACGGTGGCACTAACAAAAGATAGGAGGCAGAGCTGGAGGTGGCAGAGCTGAAGATGTTGAGATTCTCTTTGGGAGTGACGAGAATGGACAAGATTAGGAATGAACATATCAGAGGGACAGCTCAGGTGGAACGGTTTGGAGACAAAGTCAGAGAGCCGAGACTGAGATCGTTTGGACATGTGCAGAGGAGGGACCCAGGGTATATATGGAAAAGGATGCTGAGGATGGAGCCACCAGGCAGGAGGAGAAGAGGGAGGCCAAAGAGGAGGTTTATGGATGTGCTGAGGGAGGACATGCAGGTGGTTGGTGTGACAGAGGAAGATACAGAGGACAGGGTGAGATGGAAACGATTGATCTGCTGTGGCGTCCCCTAACAGGAACAGCTGAAAGACAAAGAAGAAGGAGAAGAATGCTGCCTTCAAGGTGACACCTTTTCCAGGGACGTCCATGTATTTTTCAACAAGACAATGCAAAACCAATTCTGCACACATTAGAAAGCATGGCTGCAGAAGAGGGTATGGGTACTGGAATGGTCGCCTGCAGTGCTGACCTGTCCCCAATAGAGAAGTGTAAGAAAAAAAAAAATAAGACTATGACCTCGTATTGTTGCACACCTTAAGATGTGTTTGCAGGAAGAATGGGACGAAATAATAACTGAGACGCGTCATCCTCCACGCCAAAATGTCTGAAGTGTTGTGAGAAGGAACAACATTACAAAGTGATAAATTCTGTGGAGTCCCTACTGTTTTTGGAATGTGTTGCAGTCCTTAAATGCAAGAATGGATGAATATTAGCAAATGATGAGCAGTTTATCCAGGGATCAACACTTTGGTAGGATAATATTCTGCATTGTGACTTTGTCTGTCTTGTGTGTCTTCCACTGAACTGCAGGTACTTCAAGAAGCCACTCAACATATTTCTGGGTTTTATGCCAGAAATGGTCTTTATGTCGAGCCTCTTTGGTTACCTTGTGCTGCTGGTTTTCTACAAGTGGACGGCGTATGATTCTCAGACCTCTAAGGATGCACCAAGCCTGCTGATCCACTTCATCAACATGTGTCTCTTCAACTACAGCGACCCCACCAACAAACCCCTTTACCGGGGCCAGGTGCTTGTCCTCCACCCGTTGCCCTCCCTGCTCCCTCCCTCTCTGTTTATGCCAGTGTGGTTCTATCCTGGTACAAATGTGCAGGTGTGGATGTGGTGGTTCAGCTTTTCCCCGGTGGCCAACTGCCATAAGTACCGTATTTTTTGGACTAGAAGGACTAGAAGTCATTGTTTACTTCTTTAACCAGTCTTGTGACATATTTCACACCCATTCATGTCAAAATGTACTGCAAAAACATATTATTGACAGAAGATGGCACTGTCTACACATGACAAGTGAATGCTGCTTGTGTGCGCTAATGTGAAAGAGGAGGCCAGGACTGAACGGTCCCCCCTAAAAATCCGTCCGCCCTGCCTTCACTATGCATGCATCATTAGCCGGGATTCACGGATTATCACCTCGTTTCTGCTTCAAACTGCACTCTATCATCATCTATCTCAGTGACAGATATATAGATTTCATGTTAGTAAACTGTTCCAGTTATTTTTATGAGATAGCATCACCTGAATGTAAAGTCTGTAGGACAGGATGTAGTATCCAGAAGAAATGTCTGGATAAATCCCCAAAGTCTTTATGATTAGGTGAATCATCAAGAGGTTTGGAGGTGCATGAAGAAGAAAGGAGGACCAAAGACATATGTAAGGATTGTTCAAGACGTATGAGAGAATAAGGAAACAGGTTTGATGCAGGTTCAGAAACAAGGCTCTATTTGGGTCTGCATCACAGATCTTAAGGTGCGATTTAAGGTGCCTTGGTGTTACTTTTTGCTGATGATGTTGTGTTGTGCAGTATCAGAAAATGGGACATGGAGAGGAAGCTAGCAGAATGAAGAAAGACCTTTTGAGGCAGAAAACTGGAGATTACAGGACAAAGATTTGAAGTGTGGTAAAGATCAAGATTCAGATGTATCTTACAGGAGAGGTTGAAAATAATGAATATCTATTGTTCAACTTTCAGAGTTGAAGATGAACACAAGGTCAATGCAACATGGGGGATCTGTGATTGTGGGTTTAGAGGTGACTGGTGTGGCCATTTGGGCCCAGAAAGATCGCCCACATGTAAGAATGTGCATCAGTGCTATTATAGAGGTGGAGGAGGCTCGAGCCTGTGTACACTGTTTCTCTGTTGCACTGTCTCTTGTGATAGCCTTGCTTCAGCACTTTAGCTGATCTGAAGCAAACAACTCGGACCCCAGCTAAGAGCTTGTCTTGACACACTTCTCCATACAGCAGTTGCTTTGGAAGGCAACTGTTATTATGTGACTTCTGAGTGTGTGACTTGTCTGTCTAGAGGAGAGCAGAACAGATGCTTGTCTGTCTTCTCCAGAAGGGTACATGCTCTAGATGCCAGTTCATTACAAGACCTCTTTGTCCTGCCCCCAGATATGGAGGAGTCTGTGGAGGCAGCTCAAGTGGAAGTGGTTAAGCTGTTTGACAGGTCCGCTGCAGACAGTCCAAGTCTCGCTGGCATAGAGGAGGGTTGTAAGACCTACTGAGAGACCATCAGCTTGATGGTAAGGCAGAGTCCACTCTGGTCCCAGTCGTTCTCTCTGAACCTCCCACAGGCAGTGCTGGGCATGGTGATCCTGCTGTTGATCTCTCTATCTGTGTTCTCTGCTTGTGAGAGTCAGCCTCACCAATAAGTGAAGCTGTCGACTTCCTGTTTACTGTGATGTGTAGTTCTTGGTGGGGTATTCCGCTGCAGGTTGGTACATGAGTTCAGGCCTATTTAAGCTGGGCTTACACTGTGCGAGTTTTGGCCCTTTTTCAGCCGATTTTTTACTTGTGCGAGAATTTTGGGGATCGCGCCAAGTTTCAGCTTAATCACGTGTCCTGCATTGTGTAGTATACATGGAGTAATGAGCTGCGTATAACCTCTCACGACCACCTCCTGATCAGCAATCGTATGGTCGAATGAAAATCAAACCTGTTTTTATCTGGTCGGCCATCGTGAGGGTTCCGCGCTGCTGAAGCAGTGCTACAAGCATCTCTCACACTGTGCATGTGCAAACACCGGAGAGAACGTAAACAGTGATCATCTCTTTGGGAGAGCATCTTGTTTCTTTTTCCCCATTATTCTTCAACTCATTTAAAGTCTGTATTTTTTAAACTTTGACGTCTCCCATCGAGAGTTTTTGTAAAAATAAGAAATTTAAATAAAGTTTGAAAAAAAAAGAAAAAAGAAAACAAAGCTTCTGGTTACGTTTTGCTTCTGGAAACACAAGTCCGACATGTGGTTTTTGAACGTACAATGTGAGCAATGTCTAACCAGATCCTTACTCTGGATGGCATTACCCTGACCTCTAGTAATATTGTGAGAAATCTTGGAGTCATTTTTGATCAGGATATGTCATTCAATGCGCATATTAAACAAATATGTAGGACTGCTTTTTTGCATTTGCGCAATATCTCTAAAATATATTAGAGACTGGAAGGAGAGAACATATCTCACCCATATTGGCCTCTCTTCATTGGCTTCCTGTTAATTCTAGAATAGAATTTAAAATTCTTCTTCTTACTTATAAGGTTTTGAATAATCAGGTCCCATCTTATCTATCTTATCTTCAGGGACCCTGAACCATCCCTTAGTTATGCTGCTATAGACTTAGACTGCTGGGGGTTTCCCATGATGCACTGAGTGTTTCTTTCTCTTTTTGCTCTGTATGCACCACTCTGCATTTAATCATTAGTGATTGATCTCTGCTCCCCTCCACAGCATATCTTTTTCCTGGTTCTCTCCCTCAGCCCCAACCAGTCCCAGCAGAAGACTGCCCCTCCCTGAGCCTGGTTCTGCTGGAGGTTTCTTCCTGTTAAAAGGGAGTTTTCCTTCCCACTGTCGCCAAGTGCTTGCTCACAGGGGTCGTTTTGACCGTTGGGGGTGTTTCTGTAATTATTGTATGGCTTTGCCTTACAATATAAAGCGCCTTGGGGCAACTGTTTGTTGTTATTTGGAGCTATATAAATACAATTGATTTGATTTGATTTGATTTGATATGTGTGTGTTTGTGTGTGTGTGTGTAGATGGTATTGTGGCTTTGTCGCCCACATGTAGGAGAAGAGTGGGCCTCAGCCGCTGGGAGTCTCCTCTCAGTCTAAACACTGACCTCCGGAATGGCCTCAATTTCACCTGGACACCAGCCCAGGATCCCCTTTTCTTGAGTCGCTTCTAGGAATTTGGGTAGTTTTTGTTGTTATCATGATTTAAAAATCTCACATTTTATCGGAAGGGAGGACCGTCACCTCCCCTCCAATAACGAGGGGAGGTGACGGTCTCGTGGTTAAGGGGTTGGGCTTTAGACCAGAAGATCCTCAGTTCAAATCCCAGCCTGACTGAAAAATCACTAAAGTCCCTTGGGCAAGGTCTTTAATCCCCTATTGCTCCCGGTGTGTAGTGAGCGCCTTGTATGGCAGCACCTTCACATCGGGGTGAATGTGAGGCATTATTGAAAAGCGCTTTGAGCGTCTGATGCAAAGGGAAAAGCACGATATAAATGCAGTCCATTTACCATTTACCATTTAAAAAGCGGAAACGCAGCTGTCTTCCACTTGTCCCCTGTGCTTATGAGGACAGTATGGTGTATTTGCTGAGCAGGTTAACCTTGGAAAATTTTGTGACCCCTAGAATGGCTCGAAGGTTAGGAGAAGAAGAGGATAGCAGTTTTTGACCTCATTGAGACGTCGATATTCTATGCATGAGTTGGAGTACTTCTTCCTTGGTTTCAATGACAATGAAGCCTCTTTTCACCAGTGAGGAGAATTGTCATATGATACCAAGCCAAGGACTCCCTAATGTAAGTGTCCCTAGCCTGGACGTCAGGACATGAAATATAAAACAGGTGACCCTGGAAGGACCGCGTCAGGTCATGGGTTAATGGAACAGTTGTCAGTTCAGTGGGTGGAAGTGAAGTCTCCTTGGCTATATTGAATATTTCTTTGTAATCCAAGTATTCCTGATGTACATTAGAAAGCTCAGATTGCCAATCAAAGGGGCTAGTGTTGACTTGTTTAGGAATAGATGCTGCCTCATCAGAAAGAGGGTGACAGGACTTGGTTCAGCCTGTGACCAGAGGAATCACACAATAATGTGCTGCTGTGGGAGAAAGAAGGTGGAACTGTCTTGTGATAGAGGGTGTGTGATGGGAAACTGAGCCCAGCAGACGACCATCCAAGGCACAAACAGGAGCAGGCTAGGGGCAGGGACCTTTGGGAAGGTTTAGTTGGGAGGCCAGTGAGGAGTCCATGAAATTAGCATCAGGTCCTGATTCGATAAAGACTAACAATTTGTGAGTGTTGCTGCAGAGGATTAACTTGGCACAAGTCAGTGGTTGTGGTGAGGAGGATAAGCAAGGGGGTTGGCTCATCACCTTACTCCTCATTCGTGGGGAGCTGTGTTTTTTTTAAACAAAATTGTACAAAGTGACCTGAGACAGAGTTCCAGCAAACAGTGATTTGACCGCAATGAGGGTGCTTTTCTGGAGTCAAGGGCATGCAGCCCATCTGCGTGGGTTCTTTAGGTTCAGTGCCAGTCAACTGGACTTGGGTTGATGATTATGCCTCGGGGGTCTTCTCCCGAAGCATAGCCAGCAATCGCTGTGTGTGGCTAATTAAATCAGTCAGCCCAACATGACTGGGAGGTCTTTGGTGACATGTTTATCTTGGAGTTAGTAGCTATAACACAAAACATCCCTGAGGGATTCCAGTCTGTCCAGAACAAAAAAACATAATAATAAAACAATGATCAGCATGTCACCAGAGCCTGCCCATACATGTGCATTACTGTGGCATGTTGAGAGGTGATGTTCTTCATGGCACGATATGTGGTGTCCCGCTGTGAGTTGCACCGGACAGGCGGGCATACTGCCGGTGAGCCGTTGCAGCTCACCGCTGTGTCATTGCTACACACAGCATGTAGAACATCACCTCTCAACATGCTACTGCGATGCACATGTGTCGGCATGCTCTCCTGACTTAAAAAATAAAAACACATATCCACCTGATCATATGAACACTCAGCTGAAGATCCAAATGTCACGTCCACCCCGTGAGTTATAGTCCACATGATGTGTTGTCCTTTGGCATGCTGGACAATTGGTCATGCGGAGCCGCTGATGTGTTCATAATATGAGCATTCATTTATGTCAGTTCCTGGGGAGGTGATGGTCTAGTGGTTAAGGCATTGGGCTTGAGACAAATCCCAGCCTGACTGGTAAGGGCCCTTGGGCAGGGTCTTTAATCCCCTCTTGCTCCCGGTGTGTAGTGAGCGCCTTGCATGGCAGCACCCTGACATTGGGGTGAATGTGAGGTAAAGCGCTTTGAGTGTCTGATACAGATGGAAAAAGCGCTATATAAATGCAGTCCATTTACCATTTCCCTTAATTCCTTATTTATGTCCAAGGCCATGGTTCATGAACATAAAGGAACAGAAAGACATTAATTCTTATATTATCTGCTCTTTGTAACAGGAATTAAATATTTTAACAGACAAAACAAAATCTATTTGTTTCATCATTTCCAACACAGACTGTCAAGTCATCAGCCATCACTTAAAATCATTACCAGTAACATGGACAGCTGTTGTCTTACATTTAAACAGTACAGTCACTGTTCGTATAATGTTCTGTGCTCTGTCATTATTTGGTCCTTACACATTTTCTTTGATTTATGCACATTTGTACAGTGTGATTGATGCTGCTATGTTTGTTGTGTGTTGGGGGTGTGGCTGGATATTTTGGTGTTCTTTTCTTTTCTTTGCTCCCAGGTGGCATGAGAGCTGATTTGTCTGTGGAGAAGGTGCTGGCTGAAGAATCCTTCACCCTCATCAACATCATGTGCAGCACCTGTGAATGGTGCTCACATGCAACCTTAAAGACTTTCAGCTGAAGCAGATAATTGGATGGCGTTCTGCATTTAAGTCATGTGTGATTCAAGCAGAACTGCCGGGAACTCGACCTTGTGATGTCCGCTCCTCAACCCGTGTCGACACATAACAGTAGTTCCCGGCCATTCCATAATGGACCCAGCGGCAGAGGCGGTTCCTTTTGCCGAAAAAGTTCAAGAACACTTGGAGAAAATATGGGAGCAATTACAGCATCTCGCAAACCAAATTAAACAAACAGACGCCCGTGTTACGGAGCTTGCAGCGCAAGCCGTTCTGCTTCCTGCTGCTCCAGCTGCGGCACCATCGATACTAGTGCAGATAACTCCGTCACCCAGAGATTCGGCGTCCGAACCGATTGTTTGTCGTCCGGAGCCTTGTGTGGTGATGCAATGTTCTCTGGTTTCTGCTCAGTCAGGTTGGAGCGCCGCAGCTTTACGAGGAATGTTTGTAGATGGGTTAAATGAGTCATTAAAAGACGAGCTGGCAGTCCGTGACGAGCCAAACGATTTAGATGAGCTAATATCGTTGGTGATTCGTCTAGATGATCGGATGAAGGAGCGTGGACGCAAGAGAGGACGCCCATCAGAGAGGGTTTTTTCGTCTCGGGGCTTTCCCCGACACAGATCTGGGCCACCTCTTCTTCGCCCCACTGAAGCTCCTCCGACGGGACCTCTGGCTCCTCCTGTTGACGAGCCCATGCAGCTCGGACGAGCAGAGATTACTGTATTGCCCCGACATGTAAGCGTCAAGAGAAATAATGGTGACGTATCTCCAAGTGTTCTGGGACAGGCAAAATAACACACATAAAAAAAAAAATTAAAAAAATTTAGCACGGGTAAATGTTTTGTTTTCTTTAAATAGGGTTATAATTGTATGGGGAGTCAGAGGCGTATCTGGTGGAGTGAATGTTAGGCGGTTAGAGGTCCGCCTGGGCTCACGTCATTGTTAATTTTTATGTGTTTTTAGGTATTTTCTGTTTGGGTTGTTGGGTCGTTTTATTTTGTTGTTTTTTGTTTCTCTACATCCCTAACCCCAACCTCACTTGCCCCAAGACCGTTTGTCTTGTGGGTTGTGGGGTGGTGCAGGTTGGTCACGCTGAGCATTCTCAGAAGACCTCTGCACCTGGGGGGGGGGGGGGGGGTGTTAGAGGCATTTTTCTTGGTTTGGTTAGGGCCCGGTTCCACTCCAGCCTCGGTGAGCCTTTGTACCGTTCATCATTGGTGTTGCCGGGGTGTGGTGCAGCGGAGACTTACCTCAGTCGGAGGGGTGGGCCGATCTGTTGCCGTTCGCCATTTCGGTAGTTCCACCCCTCCCGAGAGCTGGGGTATGGTCGAGTTGGGGCACCGACGATTTCCGGTTCTCCGCTGTGCCTTGGGGTTGGAGCTGGGTTAGTTTTTTTCCTGTTCCCTTCTCCGGCTTAATGTTTTGAGCCGTTCGCCAAAGTGAGCCGCCGAGGGCTCTGGAAGGGACCCGGGTCTTTCGGGGGCCGGGGAGGTAACAGGGTTTACGGGTCGTTTTATATCCCCCCGGGGTTGTTTTGGTAGTCCTCCGGGGGTTGATTTTGATTTTGTTCTGTTTCCTTCCGGGTTCCACCTCCAGGGTTGATGGGACGGTCCTCTGGGGGGGAATTGGCTTGGGGCCAACTAGCCAAGTGTGACCGGGTCTGGGGTTCCGGGGTTGTGGGGAGGGTACCTCCTGGGGTTGATGGTACGGTCCTCTGGGGGGGCGCCGTTTGCTCCATGTACACCTGGGGACCTTTGTGGGATTATGGTTCATGTGTGATTCAAGCAGAACTGCCGGGAACTCGACCTTGTGATGTTCGTTTGTGAGATGCTGAGGACCGCGCCTGGGTTTGACACATCGAGCCCGTGAAGCAAGGAAGGGTGAGGACACATGCTGTCAGCACACATCAAAGGTGATTAAGTGTTTGACTAATTGTTGATAGTAACTTGGTGTTTTGTTACACAGTATACTTGAATTGTGATGAGAATTGTGCAGCTTGCTTCTCACTGCTGTGGCGTGCGGATAATTGATCCTCCACCTGTTGTGAGAAGCTGCTCATTTGCATAAAGTTAAAAAAGATACAGACCTGAATGTGTTGCTGATAGCGTGTGTCTTTTGAAAGATATTGTTGTAACTGCTGACTTACCTCACCTCTTCTTTGCTTCACAGAGAGTCAGTTTGTCGTGTCGAGAGAGCGTGCCAGCCTTCACTCCACCAGAAAGACGCTGTTTAGTTTGTACACATTGTTATGCACCAAAGAGGGTAAAAAATAAATTGTTTTGTTTTGGAACCGCTTTCTGGTTATTTTTAGCGCTGGGTTCTGTCAGACGCAGGTCCGCTCCTCAACCCGCGTCGACACATAACAATGTGAGCACGATGTGGTATCACACCTCTCACATCGTCACACTGTGTTTGTGAGTGTGCACATGAGCATGCACAAAACCACTGCTGAGGGATTGTACACAGTTGTCCAACCGTCTTTCCATCCCAACAACAGTTGGAATTTTTACGTGTTCCCAATTTTTTTTCACCTTTTATGGCCGGTTTCTGCGTCATTCCCCCAACTTTGTGTTATGTGTGAAGGGGCCATAAGATTTGTGTCTCAATTCAGGGTCTGCACCCTTCTAAGGTCTGTGTCCCAATTCAGGGTCTGTGCCCTTCTAAGGTCTGTGTCCCAATTCAGGGTCTTCTCCCTTCTAAGATCTGTGTCTCAATTCAGGGTCTGCACCCTTCTAAGGTTTGTATCTCAATTCAGGGTCTGCACCCATCTAAGGTCTGTGTCTCCATTCAGGGTCTGCGTCCTTCTAAGGTCTGTGTCTCAATTCAGTGGCTGTGCCCTTCTATGGTCTGTGTCTCAATTCAGGGTGTGCGTCCTCCTAAGAATTTTGTCTCAGTTCAGGGTCTGCGCCCTTCTAAGGTTTGTGTCTCAATTCAGGGTCTGCGCCCTTCTAAAGTTTGTGTCTCAGTTCAGGGTTTGTGCCCTTCTAAGATTTGTGTCTCAATTCAGGGTCTGTGCCCTTCTAGGGTTTGTGTCTCAATTCAGGGTCTGCGTCCTTCTAAGGTCTGTGTCTCAATTCAGTGGCTGTGCCCTTCTATGGTCTGTGTCTCAATTCAGGGTGTGCGTCCTCCTAAGAATTTTGTCTCAGTTCAGGGTCTGCGCCCTTCTAAGGTTTGTGTCTCAATTCAGGGTCTGCGCCCTTCTAAAGTTTGTGTCTCAGTTCAGGGTTTGTGCCCTTCTAAGATTTGTGTCTCAATTCAGGGTCTGTGCCCTTCTAGGGTTTGTGTCTCAATTCAGGGTCTGTACCATTCTAAGGTCTGTGTCTCAATTCAGGGGCTGCGCCCTTCTATGGTCTGTGTCTCAATTCAGGGTGTGCGTCCTTCTAAGGTTTGTGTCTCAATTCAGGGTCTGTGCCCTTCTAAGGTTTGTGTCTCAATTCAGGGTCTGCGCCCTTCTAAGGTTTGTGTCTCAATTCAGGGTCTGCGCTCTTCTAAAGTTTGTGTCTCAGTTCAGGCTATGCTCCCTTCTAAGGTCTGTGTCTCAATTCAGAGTCTGTGTCCTTCAAAGGACTATTGTTGTGTGGGCCGCTGAAGAGGAGGTACTGCTGGCCCACCACCACCACATGGCGCCCTGCTTGGAGTGCGGGCTCCAAGCATGAGAGGGCGTTGGAGCCGCTGGAGGTGACAGCTGTCACCTATCAACACCAGCTGTCACCCATCACCACCACTACAAAGGCCGGACTGCAACTCCACCTCCTCGCAGAGAAATCGTCTACCATACAGGTAACTTCTCTGCTGACTTACATTAAGTAATAATCTGAACTTCTTTGCAGCCGTTTTCCTGTGGTGTGTCCTTATCTGTGGGATTGGCATTTGGTGTGGACTGCGACGGCTTCGCCTCACACCCCAAACCAGATAAGTGGTTAAACAGGAGCTGCACGAGTGTGTGATTGGAGGTGGAGGTGCTCCCTCCTTAAAGAACACAGACTGTGGGATTACTGAGTGTGCGAACTCACACTCATCCAGAACTGTTTCTGTTTTCTGCCAGCAGTACCGGGTCTGACTGCTGAAGACAGTGGCCACCTGGGGCGCAGGGCTTGGCGGCTCCGGTGTTCTTCAGATCCATTGGTGGTGGAAGCTGTGTGGGATCCGGCTCTTCTCGCACCGGACGTCTCTTCGAGCCTGCCACACGTCACCTTGTGTCAGACTGATATAATGCATATTTCTTTTTGTCTGTACTACGTTGTGCACCTTCACAACATTAAATTGTTATCATTTGGCTAGTCCATTGTCCCTTCATTAACGCCCCCTGTTGTGGGTCCGTGTCACGACACTTCCCCAACAACTATGTCCCAATTCAGGGTATTCATCCTTCCAAGGACTGTGTCAAAAATTTAGAGTCTATGCTGTTCTAAGGTCTGTGCCCTTCTATGGACTGTATCCAAATTCAGGCTCTACACCCTTCTGAGTACTGTGTCTTAATTCAGGGTTTGCGCCCTTCTAGGATTTATGTCTCAATTTATTGTCTGCATCCTTTTAGGGTCTGTGTCTCTCAATTCATGGTCTACACTTTCCTAAGGTCTGTGCCTTTCTTGCATCCAAATTCAGGCTCTATGCCTTTCTGAGGACTGTGTCTCGATTCAGGGTCTCTGTCCTTGTAGGATCTGTGTCTCAATTTAGGATCTGCGTCTTTCTAGGGTCTGTGTCTCAATTCAGGTCCTGCGCCCTTCTAAGGACTGTGTCCCAATTCAGAGTCTGCGTCCTCCTTCTGTGTTTCAATTCATGGTGTGCATCCTTCTGGATGTCAGAGCAAACAATTTTGTCTTGGGAGGAAAAATTTGCTCAATCACTCATGGGATTGTTTTGGCCATGAAGGATCCGCTTGATGTGTCCTTCATTTTTTGGGGAAAGAAGGCTGCCAAAATCAGCTGATTCACAAGCAGTTTTTGAAATGGGATAAACCCACAGAAGTCAGAAGAGACCTTGGTCTTTATTTCAGGATTTGTGTAATAAAAAGGTAATAAAAAGGTTTTGGATGTTGCTTGAGGTTGGATGTTGTGTAGACGTCAACTGGAATCAGCTTCTTGTGACCTTGTTGACCTCTCTGTTTGCCTTCTCAGATGGGGATCCAGGTTTTGCTGGTGCTGATTGCCCTTGCATGTGTCCCCTGTATGCTGGTTGTGAAAATCCTGGTGCTTCGGCGCCAACACCTGTGGAAAAAGCACCTGGTATGTCCATCTAACCCCTCCCACAGCCTTTGATGTGTCATAATCATGTTTTACTTCTTTTAATGCACTTTGTTGAAGGTGGGATTTGTGAAAAATGCCTAAAGCGTGCCTTGAAAACGTTTTGTTTGCGTGCAACATTTGAACATTGAAGGGCACCCCAATCTGCCACTTGTAACCTACAGTTGACACAGTTTGCCAATGACTAATCAATATTTGACTGGAATTTGATTGAAATATTTAGACTTTTCACTGGTTTTAATGGTAGAGTTAAACTTCAAATGGACTCTGTCTATTACTGCAGTCTACTGTCTACCAGTCAGGCCAATCCTGACAAACAAACAGCAGGCATCTAGTGGCCACAGGACCCTGACCAGCAACTCTACAGACTCTGTCTGTTCAAAGATGACATGGTCCAAACTTGAAGGTTCACTGGTCCTCACCTGGATCTGTCAGATTCCAAACTTGGTCTAGAGTCAGAGTCGACTGGTCCTCATCTGGATCTGTTAGATCCCAACCATGGTCCAAAGTCAAATGTTTCCTGGTCTTCATCTGAATCTGTCAGATCCCAATCATGGTCCAGAGTTAGGGTTCACTGGTCCTCATCTGGATCTGTCAGATCGTGCACACGTGGACAATAGTTGCATGAGGCTGGTTAGCATGGCGGAGAAACTGCCTATCCTGTGATGATGTCATCCCAAACTGGACACACCACACACAACACCACACACACACACACACACACACACACTCTCTCTCTCTCTCTCTCTCTCTCTCTCTCTCTCTCTCTCTCTATATATATATATATATATATATAGCTTGGGACTCCGACGAGGACAGTCGCATCTCCTCCACTCTCCCTTATCTCTCTGCCTTTACCCTTCAAGTCCCTACTTCACCAGACTGTGAATTCCTCAAATTATATTGGATTCTGGATCTATTGGACTAACTGGATTAACCATGGAATTGATCAGCTGGTCTCTGAACGCTATTGACACCATTTTTTCTACAAGAAGGTCAGGACCGGGGGATCCTACCTGCCCAGATGGAACGTATCCTGCGAGCTATGTCCTTGACTCCTGGGTGTCTTGGCGTGTTGCATGCTTGGTGCCTTTCTCTGTTGAGGACGTTGAGGATTTATTCATTTTTGGTCTCATGGTAGCAGAGCTGGTACTTCTGGCTTAAGTGCTGCCCTGATCTACTGGAAAATTGGCAAGACGGCGGCATCAAGAACCACGGCCCCTTGCTTGTCCGTCATGATTAACGAGGTTGGCAAGCAGTGCATTCCTCAGACTGTGCGATGACTCTTGAACTGAGACGCAAATTGGATGACATCTTGGAGCAGATGTGTGCCTTGCAGTTGAAGCTGAAGATTCAGAGGCGGGTGAATATTCTTAAATCATAATTGGGAATATTTTTTAATTCATAATTTGGAATTTCTAGTCATATTGGGATTTGGTTGTGCAAGTGCAACTGTTTAAAAGTGATTTCACTGCTGAAACCATAACATTGCAGGCTTATCAAGCCTGAAGGTCAAATTGCCCTACTGTCTCCTCCAGAGGGATTTGTGTCAGCCTGGGGAACATTGGGCTGTTTCTTATCTCATCTCACAAAGACAATAAACTGTTTTTCATAGAACTGAAGCATGTTCCATTCCCTTCCCCCCCCCCCTCCCTCCCCATCAACACCTCCCCTTTCCGGCGCCCGCCAACATCATTCCTTCCCCTGTGGGGGCTGCGCGGTTTTTAGCTGCGGCAGGTCCCCGTTCCCCCCAAGCTGGCAGCGGTGTGACTCCAGTTGCAGCGGCTACCACACACTCACATCGCCTCAATTTGGAAAACGACTGTTTCAATTTTAGTGCACATAAACAATGTCAATGTATATGTGTTGTCTTAATTCTGATGTGTGCCATTTTTATGGTAAACAAGTAATAACTGTGGATTAATTGCTGTTTGTGGAATGTGAGTGTGGAAATCTCGATGTAATGACAATGATAATAAAGCTATCCATCCATCCATCCATCCATGCCTCCATATATATATATATATATATATATATATATATATATATATATATATATATATATATACGAGGTCTATTAGAAAAGTATCCGACCTTATTATTTTTTTAAAAAACCATATGGATTTGAATCACGTGTGATTACAACAGCCAAGCTTGAACCCTCGTGGGCATGCGAAAACACCTCCGTTGGAAGCCTTAAGGACAAGTTGGAACATGCCCTGTTAAACAATTTCTCACATACTCACTCAACTGAAAGCCACCAAAAGCCGCCTGGATTTTACAAATGGTTATCAACACGGAGGTGTTTTTCCTGTGGTGGGCGTGCTGCGCCGGCTGCAAGCCAACACGCCAATCTGTCCACACGTCTTTCATTAAAAAAAATCTCCTTTAAACAGTGGAATGTCCGGATAAACTGCTGATTCCGACCTCTTCTGAAAGTTCTCTGTTCTCTCACACGACGTCCTGGGTCAACAGAGGCTTACATTTGGAGGTTTTCAGCTTGAAACAGGATGACGATGTCGCCTCGGAGCGCTGTGCGACGCCCCGCCGTTAAAATTTTCACTGAAAACCAGCTTAATTTCTCGAATGGTATCCACTCGGATGTGCCTCACAGTTTTGAAAAAATTTTGATGAAGCACAGCCCCAGTCTCTCAGCAACTTCTCAGACAATGAAAATCCGACGAGGGGCTGGACCACTCCTCCCACAAGGCGTGCTCACAGGCGAATGACGTCACCGACAGGCGTGGAAAAATTCATATGCATGCCCACGAGGGTTCAAGCTTGGCTGATGTAATCACACGTGATTCAAATCCATATGGTTTTTTTTTTAAAATAAAACAGTCGTTTCTTTTCTAATAGACCTCGTAGATATATATATAATATATATATATATAGATATATATATATATACACTCAACAAAAATATAAATGCAACACTTTTGGTTTTGCTCCCATTTTTTATGAGATGAACTCAAAGATTTCTTTTTCCACATACACAATATCACCATTTCCCTCAAATATTGTTCACAAAACCAGTCTAAAATCTGTGATAGTGAGCACTTCTCCTTTGCTGAGATAATCCATCCCACCTCACAGGTGTGCCATATCAAGATGCTGATTAGACACCATGATTAGTGCACAGGTGTGCCTTAGACTGTCCCAATAAAAGGCCACTCTGAAAGGTGCAGTTTTGTTTTATTGGGGGGGATACCAGTCAGTATCTGGTGTGACCACCATTTGCCTCATGCAGTGCAACACATCTCCTTCGCATAGAGTTGATCAGGTTGTCAATTGTTTCTTCTCTCCGTGCCTTCTTCCCACATCGTTTCTTCTCCCCGTGCCTTGTTATTGTGATATTTCTTCTCCCTGTGCCTTCTTATTGTGATGTTTCTTCTCCCCATGGGCCTTCTTACCATGTTATTTCTTCACCCTGTGGCTTCTTATCATGATGTTTCTTCTTGTTTCTCTTCTTGATTCTCTTCTTGTTTTCCCTAGATGCATTGCAGAGCTGTACAGTTGTCCAATACATCCAATGGACTGACTTTTTGTGTTTGTTGTGTGCCCTCTGAAATACAAGTATTGGACTGGGATTTGGTATTGGCAGATTCTGCAGACTGAATGTCTTGGATCAGAACGGGAGCGTAAAGAACTGGATGAGGACATCCTTAATTTGGAGCTACACCCTCATTTGTTGCTTTCAGGGATGTCTCTGTGTCTTCCATCTTGACACGTGGATAGAATGCAGCTGCTGCCTTTGACCGTCAGATAGCTGAAGACCTTCATAAACGTTCCATCTTTGTAAACTTCACAAACAAACAAACAAACAAACAGTGTCTTTCAAAGAAAAGATGTCAGGTTTAGTCATATGATGTTTCATATTGTTGAGTTCGAGCAGAAAGGGTTTTTGTGAACCACTTTAGATTTTGTTTTGTGGCTTTGTTTCCTTGTATTATTTAATTATATTTATATTAATTGTAATTGTATCACACTTTCATTATTTATTTCATGAAACATTTCCTGTCATTTCATTGCATTGCTGTTCATGCTGTGTCCTCCAGATGGCATCATCAGTGTCAACAGCAAACATGCTCTGATGTCCCACATTTGTTGGACATGTTCTGTGCTCTATCAGACAGTGGACCCAATCGGACGAGTTTGTCTTTCCAAATCTAACAGCCACTTCCAGAATGGTGTTGTGCCCTTCTATGTTTGGATCCAGGCTCTAAGCTGGATTTTTATCTGTCTCGCATCTTTGGAAATCACTTTCTGTTAGTTTGGCCTTCAAGTTTAATGCACAAGAAATGCACAAGAAGTCTGGAAACATGACAATACTTCCAGAATTGTGTAACAGCTTTGTAGATTTCTGGACGCAAAGTATTGGAATTTCTTTATGGTCAAGGTCACTTCCTGAAGTGGATGGATTCTGATGTACAAATTGAAGTTGCTGATCCAAGACCCGAGGAAACACACTGAGCTCAGATCCAGTCCTGGATAGACTGAGTGATGCTGAGACTGGGTCAGGGACATGAACGCCTGTCCTGTGGTATGGTCCTTCAGGTGCTGAACCAAACAGAGGACCATCGTCAGCGAGTGCTGCAGGCTGCTTCAAAGACCGTCCGTGTGTGGTTCATCAAGGTGAGGAAGATGAAGGCCATCTACCACACACTCAACCTCTGCAACATCGATGTCACGCAGAAGTGTCTGATCGCTGAGGTGTGGTGTCCCGTCTCAGACCTGGACTCCATCCAGTTTGCCCTACGCAGAGGAACGGTGAGTTTGGATTTTGCTCTTTTTTTGGGGGGTCAAAAACTGTGAAGACATTTGGGGAAATTATCTGCTTTAGGACCACCCAAAACCAAACCCTTGGATAAATACACTCACTGAAATTCAATTCATAAAATGAGGTTTTTGTCGCCATACGGCAGCATTGTGTTTTTGTTGGAGGATTGTCCTTGAACCTGTCACAGTACCTGGACCACAAACTGATGTGGGACAGAGTTCAGCTTTCTGTAGTAACTTGGGTCTGTTTGTTTCAGTGTGTGGAGTCATAGGTCAGCACTTTGGTAGAAACAACAGAAACATTTGCCTGCAGTAGTAAAACTGAACCATGTTTGGCAGGAGAGGAGCGGATCCACAGTGCCGTCCATTCTCAACAGAATGCAGACCAAGCAGACTCCGCCCACCTTCAACAAGACCAACAAGTTCACGTCAGGATTCCAGAATATCGTTGATGCCTACGGCATCGGGAGCTACCGGGAAATTAATCCAGGTTACACACACACAAACCAAGCAAACAAACAAACACACACAGGCCACTTTGCTGTTATAATATAGATAACGTACTGCAATGAGACTGTGCAAAAACAGGTGATTGGAGTGCAGATGTACAGTACCTTTCAGTGCAGGGATGATCAGTCTGTACTTTGTGGGAGTGCGGGGTGGAGCAGGATAAATGAGGGTCTCTGGTATTGTTTATGACTCCGGCTGCGGATGGAAAGAAGCTGTTTTGTGTCTTGAGGTTTTCGTCCTGATGGACCTCAGCCATCTCCCAGAGGGGAGGTTGACAAAAAGTGTGTGTCCTGGGTGAGAGGGATCAGCCACTATCTTCCTTGCTTGCTTCAGGGTCCTGTAGGGATGGCAGATCACCTTCTCTGCTGCGTGGATGATACACTGCAGTGTGCTCCTGTCCTTAACAGTGGCAGCAGCATACCTGACAGTGATGGAGGAGGAGATGATGGACTCAATGATGGCAGTGTACAAGTTCACCTTCATTGTTTTTGACAGGTTGAAAGTACATCCTCTGTTGTGGTTTCTTGGTGAGAGAGAGCTGACATTTAGCTCCCACTTGAGGTCCTGGGTGATGGTGATCCCCAGGTAGCAGAAGGACTCCACAATGGCAACTGGGGAATAACACAGGGTGATGGGGTTGACCGTGACTGGGTTCTTTCTAAAGTCAACAACCATCTCCACTGTCTTGAGGGCATTGAGCTTCACATTGTTGTGTTTGCACCAGGACAATAGGTGGTCGACCTCCCATCTGTAGGCAGACTCGTCCCCATCAGAGATGAGTCTGATGAGGGTCGTATCATCCATAAACCTCAGGAGCTTCACAGACTGGTGAGTGGAGGTGCAGCCGTTAGTGTACAGGGAGAAGAGTAGAGGAGAAAGAATGCAGCCTTTGGGGGATCTGGTGCTGATGGATCGTGTGTTGGAGACGTGCCTCCAAGCTTCACATGCTGCCTCGACAAACCCAGCACTCTGAGTGTATGTCGTGGTCTCTGTCAGCAGTTGTGAAGGGTCACTTATGTCCAGGTGTCGTTCTTCAGTGAAGCATTTCTATCAGTATTTGTAGGGTCTTGCATTTACACTTTACACAGATCCTTGGACTCCCATGAGCCTCTACAGTGAGACCTGCTCCATCCCACCGATGGCCTTATCCAGGATCCAGTTCTGGGAGCTTCTGCTGACATTTTGTCAGAGAAAGTCACCCAGTGCTATGTAGACTGAGCATCCAACAGAGAGACAGAGTTCTGTCAATCATGTCTAGACCAGCCGCACTTTGGACATTTGCTCTCCAAATATGGTTCAGATGTGTGTGTGTGTGTGTGTGTGTGTGCGTGCGTGCGTGTGTGCGTGCACGTGGTTCCGTGTGTCTGTGCGGGTGCATATGCGTGTGTGCATGTGAAATGCAGGACATTAAACCCTTGTCCCAACAATGGACAGTACTGGGGTGAATGCCTCTAATATGTCTCTGTGAGTACTGTGGTGCAGAACGTTTCATTTCACTGGAAGCCAGCGGTTTAACCTGCTGACACTGATGCTAGTTAGTAAAGTTAAATTCTAACTGTATAACTAAGTTGAACTATTATAACATATATATATATATAGTATTTCCAGGATGTTGTGCTGTGGATGTCTGAATGTTGTTGTTTGTTTGTTTGCCAACCACCAGGAGCCTCTACTGGTGGTTGGCAAACTGTTAAATGTGGTCTATTAAACATTAGATCTCTCTCTTCTAAGTCCCTGTTAGTAAATGATATAATAATTGATCAACATATTGATTTATTCTGCCTTACAGAAACCTGGTTACAGCAGGATGCATATGTTAGTTTAAATGAGTCAACAACCCCGAGTCACACTAACTGCCAGAACGCTCGTAGCATGGGCCGAGGCGAAGGATTAGCCTCAATCTTCCACTCCAGCTTATTAATTAATCAAAACCCAGACAGAGCTTTAATTCATTTGAAAGCTTGACTCTTAGTCTTGTCCATCCAAATTGGAAGTCCCAAAAAACAGTTTTATTTGTTGTTATCTATTGTCCACCTGGTCGTTACTGTGAGTTTCTCTGTGAATTTTCGGACCTTTTGTCTGACTTAGTGCTTAGCTCAGATAAGATAATTATAGTGGGCAATTTTAACATCCACACAGATGCTGAGAATGACAGCCTTAACACTGCATTTAATCTATTTGTTAGACTCGATTGGCTTTGCTCAAAATGTAAATGAGTCCACCCACCACTTTAATCATACCTTAGATCTTGTTCTGACTTATGGTATGGAAATTGAAGACTTAACAGTATTCCCTGAAAATCCCCTTCTGTCTGATCATTTCTTAATAACATTTACATTTACTCTGATGGACTACCCAACAGTGGGGAATAAGTTTCATTACAGTAGATGTTTTTCAGAAAGCGCTGTAACTAGGTTTAAGGATATGATTCCTTCTTTATGTGTTGTGAAAGTGTAGTGACACGGACCCACAACAGGGGGCGCAAATGAACGGTCAATAGATGAGCCAAAAAGTAACAATTTAATGTTGTGAAATGTGCACAACGAATATACAGACAATCTCAGAATATGATTACAGTCAAATTACAAAGGTGACGTGTGGGCAGGCTCAAGGATAGAAGACGTCTGTCCTGAGAAGGGCCGGAACCACACGATTTCTGCCACCACCGAACCTGGTGAATACTGGAGCCGCCAAGTCCCGAATTCCCAGGTGATCACCGTCTCCGACTGTCGGATCTGGTACTGCTGGCGAGAACAAAGACAGTCAAGTGTGGGTGTGTGTACACCCAGTAACAACAACGGTGGGAATGCCACCTCCATCTCTCACTCAATATGTGATGAGTACCGCAGTGATTCCTCAGGGGAAAAGAGTGCCGTCCTGCACTCACTCAGCTTCCACAGATAGAGGAACCGGTACTCCTGCAAACACTCACAATATACAGATATATTGTAACACAAAACGGCTGAGGATATTACCTTCAATGAAGTACGATATCTCGGCGATGAGGTGGAGATGACGTCGTGGTTTTATGGAGTGAGGTGATGAAGAATGAGTGACAGCTGTCAGGAAGTAATGAGTAACAGCTGTCACTCCCGGCTGTGTCCGTGGCGGCAGCGCCCTCTCGTGCCTGAAGCCCGCACTTCAGGCAGGGCGCCCTCTGGTGGTGGGCCAGCAGTACCTCCTCTTCTGGCGGCCCACACAACATTATGTTCTCCAATGCCATATACCAACACAGGGCAGAGTAGCTACCTAAACTCTGTGAGTGACATAGATTATCTCGTCAACAGTTTTATATCCTCATTGAGGACAACGTTGGATGCTGTAGCTCCTCTGAAAAAGAGATCCTTAAATCAGAAGTGCCTGACTCCATGGTATAACTCACAAACTCGCAGCTTAAAGCAGATAACCTGTAAGTTGGAGAGGAAATGGCGTCTCACTAATTTAGAAGATCTTCACTTAGCCTGGAAAAAGAGTCTGTTGCTCTATAAAAAAGCCCTCCGTAAAGCTAGGACATCTTACTATTCATCACTAATTGAAGAAAATAAGAACAACCCCAGGTTTTTTTTCGGCACTGTAGCCAGGCTGACAAAGAGTCAGAGCTCTATTGAGCTGAGTATTCCTTTAACTTTAACTAGTAATGACTTCATGGCTTTCTTTGGTAATAAAATTTTAACTATTAGAGAAAAAAATTACTCATAACCATCCCAAAGACATATCGTTCTCTTTGGCTGCTTTCAGTGATGCCGGTATTTGGTTAGACTCTTTCTCTCCGATTGTTCTGTCTGAGTTATTTTCATTAGTTACTTCCTCCAAACCATCAACATGTCTATTAGACCCCATTCCTACCAGGCTGCTCAAGGAAGCCCTACCATTAATTAATGCTTCGATCTTAAATATGATCAATCTATCTTTATTAGTTGGCTATGTACCACAGGCTTTTAAGGTGGCAGTAATTAAACCATTACTTAAAAAGCCATCACTTGACCCAGCTATCTTAGCTAATTGTAGGCCAATCTCCAACTTTCCTTTTCTCTCAAAAATTCTTGAAAGGGTAGTTGTAAAACAGCTAACTGATCATCTGCAGAGGAATGGTCTATTTGAAGAGTTTCAGTCAGGGTTTAGAATTCATCATAGTACAGAAACAGCATTAGTGAAGGTTACAAATGATCTTCTTATGGCCTCAGACAGTGGACTCATCTCTGTGCTTGTTCTGTTAGACCTCAGTGCTACTTTTGATACTGTTGACCATAAAATTTTATTACAGAGATTAGAGCATGCCATAGGTATTAAAGGCACTGCACTGCGGTGGTTTGAATCATATTTATCTAGTAGATTACAATTTGTTCATGTAAATGGGGAGTCTTCTTCACAGACTAAGGTTAATTATGGAGTTCCACAAGGTTCTGTGCTAGGACCAATTTTATTCACTTTATACATGCTTCCCTTAGGCAGTATTATTAGACAGCATTGCTTAAATTTTCATTGTTACGCAGATGATACCCAGCTTTATCTATCCATGAAGCCAGAGGACACACACCAATTAGTTAAACTGCAGGATTGTCTTACAGACATAAAGACATGGATGACCTCTAATTTCCTGCTTTTAAACTCAGATAAAACTGAAGTATTGTACTTGGCCCCACAAATCTTAGAAACATGGTGTCTAACCAGGTCCTTACTCTGGATGGCATTACCCTGACTTCTAGTAATACTGTGAGAAATCTTGGAGTCATTTTTGATCAGGATATGTCATTCAATGCGCATATTAAACAAATATGTAGGACTGCTTTTTTGCATTTGCGCAATATCTCTAAAATTAGAAAGGTCTTGTCTCAGAGTGATGCTG
The DNA here is from genome assembly GCF_902500255.1 of Thalassophryne amazonica. Classification (NCBI taxonomy): domain Eukaryota; kingdom Metazoa; phylum Chordata; class Actinopteri; order Batrachoidiformes; family Batrachoididae; genus Thalassophryne; species Thalassophryne amazonica. The sequence continues at coordinate 9,145,978 of NC_047120.1, forward strand.
AAAAACTAATTCATGCATTTATTTCCTCTAGGCTGGACTATTGTAATTCATTATTATCAGGTTGTCCTAAAAGTTCCCTGAAAAGCCTTCAGTTAATTCAAAATGCTGCAGCTAGAGTACTGACAGGGACTAGAAGGAGAGAGCATATCTCACCCATATTGGCCTCTCTTCCATAGCTTCCTGTTAATTCTAGAATAGAATTTAAAATTCTTCTTCTTACTTATAAGGTTTTGAATAATCAGGTCCCATCTTATCTTAGGGACCTCTTATTACCATATCACCCCAATAGAGCGCTTCGCTCTCAGACTGCAGGCTTACTTGTAGTTCCTAGGGTTTGTAAGAGTAGAATGGGAGGCAGAGCCTTCAGCTTTCAGGCTCCTCTCCTCTGGAACCAGCTCCCAATTCGGATCAGGGAGACAGACACCCTCTCTACTTTTAAGATTAGGCTTAAAACTTTCCTTTTTGCTAAAGCTTATAGTTAGGGCTAGATCAGGTGACCCTGAACCATCCCTTAGTTATGCTGCTATAGACTTAGACTGCTGGGGGGTTCCCATGATGCACTGAGTGTTTCTTTCTCTTTTTGCTCTGTATGCACCACTCTGCATTTACTCATTAGTGATTGATCTCTGCTCCCCTCCACACCATGTCTTTTTCCTGGTTCTCTCCCTCAGCCCCAACCAGTCCCAGCAGAAGACTGCCCCTCCCTGAGCCTGGTTCTGCTGGAGGTTTCTTCCTGTTAAAAGGGAGTTTTTCCTTCCCACTGTCGCCAAGTGCTTGCTCACAGGGGGTCGTTTTGACCATTGGGGTTTTTCCGTAATTATTGTATGGCTTTGCCTTACAATATAAAGCACCTTGGGGCAACTGTTTGTTGTGATTTGGCGCTATATAAATAAAATTGATTGATTGATTTTTTGTTGTTCCAGCCCCGTACACCATCATCACCTTCCCCTTCCTGTTTGCCGTTATGTTCGGTGACATGGGTCATGGCACGCTGATGACCTGCGCCGCCCTATACCTGGTCATCCGAGAGAGCCGCCTCCTCTCCCAGAAGAGTGACAATGAGGTAGAGTATCAGCATAATAATTGGGCCGGGACAGGAAGTGAAGTGTTTCATGGCCGTGTCTGTGCAGATGTTCAACACGGTGTTCGCTGGCCGCTACATCATCCTGCTGATGGGAATCTTCTCCATCTACACCGGCATCATCTACAACGACTGCTTCTCCAAGTCAGCTCAACATGTTTGGTTCTGGCTGGAGTGTCCGGCCCATGTTTGGTTCTCGAGGAGCCAACTGGTCGTAAGTCAACAGGTTCTCATAAATGTTGGTTCAGCATTTCTGCTTAGATCACAAACTTCTGTGGAACTTTTTTATTGGTGTTGTTCTGGAGTTTGTAATTTATTTATAACTGTTTTTTCTCAATAATTTTATGGATGCTGATAAAACAAGATTCACCATCGCCATTACTGATTATTCTGGGTTGTGTTTTAGGTTTGAAACCCTGGATGAAAATGCAGTTCTACAGCTGGACCCAGCTGTTCCCGGGGTGTTCAATGGACCGTATCCACTCGGGATAGATCCGGTAAATCCTCAACACTCACAAAGTGAAAACCATTTCTGGGTGTGCTTATCTGAACCTCGACCTCTGATCCAGATCAGGATTCTAGGGTGTTGTTGAGGTGTTGCTAGCGTCATATTTTGGGTTCTTTTTTAGTTAGTGTGATCTGTGACTTGTTTAGAGTCACTTGTTTACACTCATCATTCCCGACGTCTTAAATGACTCAACAAAAATATAAACGCAACACTTTTGGTTTTGCTCCCATTTTGTATGAGATGAACTCAAAGATCTAAAACTTTTTCCACATACACAATATCACCATTTCTCTCAAATATTGTTCATAAACCAGTCTAAATCTGTGATAGTGAGCACTTCCCCTTTGCTGAGATAATCCATCCCACCTCACAGGTGTGCCATATCAGGATGCTGATTAGACACCATGATTAGTGCACAGGTGTGCCTTAGACTGCCCACAATAAAAGGCCACTCTGAAAGGTGCAGTTTTATCACACAGCACAATGCCACAGATGTCGCAAGATTTGAGGGAACATGCAGTTGGCATGCTGACAGCAGGAATGTCAACCAGAGCTGTTGCTCGTGTATTGAATGTTCATTTCTCTACCATAAGCCGTCTCCAAAGTCGTTTCAGAGAATTTGGCAGTACATCCAACCAGCCTCACAACCGCAGACCACGTGTAACCACACCAGCCCAGGACCTCCACATCCAGCATGTTTACCTCCAAGATCGTCTGAGACCAGCCACTCGGACAGCTGCTGAAACAATCGGTTTGCATAACCAAAGAATTTCTGCACAAACTGTCAGAAACCGTCTCAGGGAAGCTCATCTGCATGCTCGTCGTCCTCATCGGGGTCTCGACCTGACTCCAGTTCGTCGTCGTAACCGACTTGAGTGGGCAAATGCTCACATTCGTTGGCGTTTGGCACGTTGGAGAGGTGTTCTCTTCACGGATGATGCGAAGGAGATGTGTTGCAGTGCATGAGGCAAATGGTGGTCACACCAGATACTGACTGGTATCCCCCCCAATAAAACAAAACTGCACCTTTCAGAGTGGCCTTTTATTGTGGGCAGTCTAAGGCACACCTGTGCACTAATCATGGTGTCTAATCAGCATCCTGATATGGCACACCTGTGAGGTGGGATGGATTATCTCAGCAACGGAGAAGTGCTCACTATCACAGATTTAGACTGGTTTGTGAACAATATTTGAGGGAAATGGTGATATTGTGTATGTGGAAAAAGTTTTACATCTTTGAGTTCATCTCATACAAAATGGGAGCAAAACCAAAAGTGTTGCGTTTATATTTTTGTTGAGTATATTTAAATGTGGTAAAACGTAGTTTTTGGACATAGTGCACCGCATCAAGGACTCTGACCTGACAATCTGTGGTACACGGTCTGTAGTCAGGATGGAGTCCTTGATACAGCCATATATATATATATATATATATATATATATATATATATATATATATATATATATATATATATATATATATATGACTCCCCCTTCAGTTTTCGACAGGTGCATTTGAGCACTGTGAGCACTTTCAACTCTTTTCCTTTCTTTGAATTCTGGTGTCTTTCTTTTGTTTTTGTTTTTTTTTGTTTGTTTGTTTGTTTTTTTGGTGGGGGTAGCTGTTGGTCTGGTTTTATGTTGATATTTCGCCGGAACTTGAGAGATTCTCCAAACAAGAATGGGCTGGAATTTCTCAGGAGATGTCTGAGACGTTAAACTACAACAAAGGACTGCAGGAAACTCAACTAATCATTTTGATGCTGGTACTTTTTGTTTTTTGTGAAATAATTTTGTTTCTGTGTGCAAAGTAAAATAATGTAAACATCCAAAATAAGACTCGGATGTTTAGAAATGCTGAGTTGAAAATTCCTTTAATATAATAATAATAATAATAATAATAATAATAATAATAATAATAATAATAATGATAATAATAATAATAATAATAATAATAATAATAATAATAATAATAATAATAATAATTTATTAGACACCCATGCATAACAGAAATTCACTCATATACAAATAACCAAACTCATAACAGAAAAGTCAAAAACGAAAAGAAATATAAGAAAATAACCAAATACATGGTGCCTAACGGCGTAGGCAGAAGCAACGCTTTTCCACTCCTACCCTCCTGTATAAAATCCATCAAACAGGCATATATGCCTGTTCATAGACATTTATATCCGACACAATCTGAACACAGCAGCACATAGTTACAGATAAAAGAAGTCAAATATTTCTCCAGACAACTCACAAAAAAAAAAAAAAAAAACGAAGGTTCCAGTACAACAGCATCTACATATAACACAGCTCAACCATATTAATCTAATACATATCTAGAAAATACCATTTGTTTGTATAAATGTTTGAACCGGTTAATATCTGGACATTGCTTAAGTTCCTCCGGTAAATTATTCAATTTTTTGAGCCACAAATGGAGACACAGAAGCACCTCCTAGTCGTCCTAGCGCACGCAATTTTAAAATAAAACGTACCCCTTAAATTATACATTCCTTCTCTCAGCGTAAAATATTCTTGAATTCTGAGAGGTAATTGTTTATTTCTTGCTTTATGCATCAACCGAACAGACTTAAATGAAATCATATCATAAAGTTTTAATATCTTTGATTTAATAAACAACGGATTGGTATGATCCCGAAACCCTGAATTATGAATTATTCTTAATGCTCTTTTTTGAAGGATGAATAATGATTGTAATGTAGTTTTATAGTTATTACCCCAAACTTCAGCACAGTATGTCAAATAAGGTGCAATCAATGGACAATACAAAGTATGTAGTGATTTACTACCTAGAATATACTTTGCCTTATTCAATATTGCAGTACTTTTAGAAACTTACTTTGAATATGATGAATATGAGCTTTTCAGTTAATTTTATAATCAATAATCACACCTAACAACTTATTTTCCTTGACACAATCTATATTTACCCCAAGTATATTTAACTGTATTTGTACATCCAGTTTATAATTTCCAAATAACATCATTTTAGTTTTTGACCAATTTAATGGCAATTTGTTCATGTCAAACAACTCTTCAGCTTTATCATTTCAGCTCTCAAATCAAACAATAATTGGTGCAAATTCTCTCCAGAACAAAACAGCTTTGTGTCATCAGCAAAGAGAACTGCTTTAAACACATTGGATAATTTACATAAATCATTAATATATAAAATAAATAATTTTGGCCCCAGCACAGAGCCCTGGGGAATCCCACAAACAATGTCCAGATATGTAGAACAGCAGTCCCCAATTTTAACAAACTGCTTCTGGTTTTGCAAATAGCTTTTAATCCAGTTCAGAGCCACTCCTCTAATCCCATAAAGTTCCAACTTTTTAAATAATATGTTATGATTGAGTGGGTCAAAAACCTTTTTTAAGTCAACAAATAGACCTGTTACAACCCCTGGCAATAATTATGGAATCACCGGCCTCGGAGGATGTTCATTCAGTTGTTTAATTTTGTAGAAAAAAAGCAGATCACAGACACAACACAAAACTAAAGTCATTTCAAATGGCAACTTTCTGGCTTTAAGAAACACTATAAGAAATCAGGAAAAATAATTGTGGCAGTCAGTAATGGTTACTTTTTTAGACCAAGCAGAGGGAAAAAAAATATGGACTCACTCAATTCTGAGGAATAAATTATGGAATCACCCTGTAAATTTTCATCCCCAAAACTAACACCTGCATCAAATCAGATCTGCTCATTAGTCTGCATCTAAAAAGGAGTGATCACACCTTGGAGAGCTGTTGCACCAAGTGGACTGACATGAATCATGGCTCCAACAAGAGATGTCAGTTGAAACAAAGGAGAGGATTATCAAACTCTTAAAAGAGGGTAAATCATCACGCAATCTTGGAAAAGATGTTGGTTGTTCACAGTCAGCTGTGTCTAAACTCTGGACCAAATACAAACAACATGGGAAGGTTGTTAAAGGCAAACATACTGGTAGACCAAGGAAGACATCAAAGCGTCAAGACAGAAAACTTAAAGCAGTATGTCTCAAAAATCGAAATGCACAACAAAACAAATGAAGAACGAATGGGAGGAAACTGGAGTCAACGTCTGTGACCGAACTGTAAGAAACCGCCTACAGGAAATGGGATTTACATACAGAAAAGCTAAACGAAAGCCATCATTAACACCTGAACAGAAAAAAACAAGGTTACAATGGGCTAAGGAAAAGCAATCGTGGACTGTGGATGACTGGATGAAAGTCATATTCAGTGATGAATCTCGAATCTGCATTGGGCAAGGTGATGATGCTGGAACTTTTGTTTGGTGCCTGTTGGGGAAGTGTCGTGACACGGACCCACAACAGGGGGCGTTAATGAAGGGACAATGGAATAGCCAAAAAGTAACAATTTAATGCTGTGAAGGTGCACAACGTGATACAGACAGATACAAATATGTGTTATATCAATCCAACAAAAGGTGACGTGTGGCAGGCTCGAAGATAGGAGACGTCCGATGAGAGAGAAGCCGGAACCCACACAAGCCTCACCACCAACGGACCTGAAGAACACCGGAGCCGCCAAGCCCTGCGCCCCAGGTGGCCACTGTCTTCAGCAGTCAGACCCGGTACTGCTGGCAGAAAACAGAAACAGTTCTGGATGAGTGTGAGTCCGCACACTCAGTAATCCCACAGTCTGTGTTCAGTTAAGGAGGGAGAACCTCCACCTCCAATCACACACTCGTGCAGCTCCTGAGTTAACCACTTATCTGAGTGGGGTGTGAGGCGAAGCCGTCGCAGTCCACACCAAACGCCAACTCCGCAGATAAGGCACACCACAGGAAAACGGCTGCAAAAAGAGATCAGACTAATACTCAAAGTTTAAGTCAACAGAGAAAATTACCTGTATGGTAGACGATTTCTCGGCGAGGAGATGGAGTTGCAGTCCGGTCTTTATAGTGGTGGTGATGGGTGACAGCTGGTGTTGATTGATGACAGCTGTCACCTCCAGCGGCTCCGACGCCCTCTCGTGCTTGGAGCCTGCACTCCAAGCAGGGCGCCATCTCGTGGTGGTGGGCCAGCAGTACCTCCTCTTCAGCGGCCCACACAACAGGACCCCCCCCCTCAACGGGCGCCCGACCAGGCTTATCCGGGTGCCGGGCATAGAAGTCGGCCAGGAGGGCCGGGTCCAGGATGAAGCTCCTTTTCACCCAGGAGCGTTCCTCGGGACCATACCCCTCCCAGTCCACCAGATACTGGAAGCCCCGACCCTTGCGACGGACGTCCAGAAGCCGACGCACGGTCCACGCCGGCTCCCCGTCGATGATCCGGGCAGGAGGTGTGCAGGTCCAGGGGTGCAGAGCAGTGAGGTGTGGTATGGTTTGATCCGGGACACGTGGAAAAACAGGATGGATCGCAGTGAAGCTGGCAGACGTAGCTTCACTGCGGCCGGGCTGAGGACCTTGGTGATGGGAAAGGGTCCGATATATCTGTCCTTCAGTTTGTGTGACTCCACTTGAAGGGGGATGTCCTTTGTTGATAACCATACCTCCTGCCCAGGCTGGTATGCAGGGGCCAGGGAACGCCGGCGGTCTGCATGGGCCTTGGCCCTCGTCCGGGCCTTCAACAGGGCAGAACGGGCGGTCCGCCACACCCGGCGGCACCTCCTGAGGTGGGCCTGGACCGAGGGCACACCGACCTCACCCTCCACAAGCGGGAACAATGGGGGCTGATACCCCAAACACACCTCGAACGGGGAGAGGCCGGTGGCAGATGACACTTGGCTGTTGTGGGCGTACTCGATCCAGGCCAGATGGGTACTCCAGGCCGTCGGGTGCGCGGAGGTAAACGCAATGGAGGGCCTGATCCAACTCCTGGTTGGCCCGCTCTGCCTGTCCGTTTGTCTGGGGGTGATACCCGGACGAGAGACTCACGGTGGCCCCCAGTTCCTTGCAAAAACTCCTCCAGACCTGAGAGGAGAACTGAGGGCCACGGTCTGAGACGATGTCCGCTGGTATCCCATGCAGACGCATGACGTGGTGGACTAGGAGGTCTGCTGTCTCCTGGGCCGTAGGGAGCTTCGGGAGGGCCACGAAGTGGGCCGCCTTGGAGAACCGGTCCACTATCGTCAAGATGGTGGTGTGGCCCTGGGACGGCGGGAGGCCCATGACAAAGTCCAGGTCGATGTGGGACCAGGGGCGATGAGGCACCGGTAGGGGTCGGAGGAGTCCTGAGGTCCTCTTGTGGTCTGCTTTGCCCCTGGCGCAGGTGGTGCAGGCCTGGACGTAGTCCCGGACGTCGGCTTCCATAGACGCCCACCAGAAGCGCTGCTGGACTACTGCCATGGTCCTACGCACTCCAGGATGACAGGAGAGTTTGGACCCATGGCAGAAGTCCAAAACCGCAGCTCTGGCCTCTGGTGGGACGTACAGCTTGTTCTTCGGGCTGGTCCCCGGGTCCGGGTTCCGTGCCAGGGCCTCCCGCACGGTCTTCTCCACGTCCCAGGTGAGGGTGGCCACAACAGTGGACTCGGGGATGATGGTTTCTGGAGGGTCTGACAGCTCGTCCCTAACTTCCTCTTCATGCACACCCGGGACAGTGCATCCGACCGTTAGTTCTTGGTCCCGGGGTGGTACGTATCTGGAAGTCAAAGCGCCCGAAGAACAGTGACCAGCGGGCTTGCCTGGGGTTCAAACCGCTTGGCGGTCCGGATGTACTCCAGGTTCCGATGGTCCGTGAAAACCGTGAAGGGCACCGTCGCTCCCTCCAACAGATGTCTCCACACTTCAAGAGCCTCCTTCACCGCCAAGAGTTCCCGATTGCCGACGTCATAATTCCTCTCAGCCGGGGTCAACCTGCGGGAAAATAGGCACAAGAGTGGAGGACCTTATCGGACTCCCCGCTCTGGGACAGCACGGCTCCTATCCCTGAGTCAGAGGCATCCACTTCCACTGTGAACTGGCGAGTAGGATCGGGCTGCACCAGAACTGGCGCAGTCGAGAACCGGCGTTTCAACTCCCTAAATGCGGCTTCGCACCGAACCGACCAGGTGAAGGGGACTTTAGTGGAGGTCAGGGCTGTCAGGGGGCTAACTACCTGACTGTAGCCCTTAATGAACCTCCTGTAGAAATTTGCAAAGCCGAGGAACTGTTGCTGTTTCCTACGGCTTGTTGGGTGGGGCCAGTCTCTCACCGCCGCAACCTTGGCCGGATCAGGGGCGACGGAGTTGGAGGAGATTATGAACCCCAGGAAGGACAAAGAAGTGCGGTGGAACTCGCACTTCTCACCCTTCACAAACAGCCGGTTCTCCAACAACCACTGTAGGACCTGACGTACATGCTTGACATGAGTCTCAGGGTCCGGAGAAAAGATGAGGATGTTGTCTAGATACACGAAGACAAACTGGTGCAGGAAGTCCCGCAAGACGTCGTTAACCAAAGCTTGGAACGTCACGGGGGCGTTTGTGAGGCCAAACGGCATGACCAGGTACTCAAAGAGACCTAAGGGGGTGTTAAATGCCGTCTTCCACTCGTCTCCCTTCCGGATCCGAACCAGGTGGTACGCATTCCTAAGATCAAGTTTGGTAAATATTTGGGCTCCATACAGGGGCGTGAACACCAAATCCAACAGAGGTAACGGGTATCGGTTGCGAACCGTAATGTCGTTCAGCCCTCTGTAATCGATGCATGGACGGAGTCCGCCGTCCTTTTTCCCACAAAAAAGAAACCAGCACCCATCGGGGAGGTGGAGTTCCGGATCAACCCGGCAGCTAACGAGTCCCGGATGTAGGTCTCCATTGATTTGCGTTCCGGACGTGAGACGTTGTACAGCCTGCTGGACGGGTACTCAACGCCCGGAATCAAATCGATGGCACAATCGTATGGTCGGTGCGGGGGAAGGGCGAGTGCCAGATCTTTGCTGAAGACGTCAGCAAGATCGTGGTACTCACATGGCACCGCCGTCAGATTGGGCGGGACTTTGACCTCCTCCTTAGCTATCTCACCGGGTGGAACCGAGGATCCTAAACACTCCCGGTGGCAGGTTTCGCTCCACTGCGTCACAACCCCAGACGGCCAATCAATCCGGGGATTGTGTTTCAACACCCATGGAAAACCCAAAATCACTCGGGAGGTAGAAGGTGTTACAAAAAACACTATCTCCTCCCTGTGATTCCCAGACACCACCAAAGTCACTGGCTGTGTCTGGTGTGTGATTAATGGAAGAAGAGTGCCATCTAGTGCTCATACCTTCACAGGGGAAGGCAGAGCCACCAGAGGGAGCCCTACTTCCTTTGCCCATCTGCTGTCCAGCAGATTCCCTTCTGACCCCGTGTCTATAAGTGCTGGGGTGTGAAGGGTTAAATCCTCACAAAGGATTGTGACTGGGATTCGTGCTGATTTTCGGGGTTCCCCCGCGTGCGTGTTATGGCCCACCCTTAGCCCAGTTTCTAAGGACGGGCGTTGTAGTTTGACCGTTTGGGACAGTTCCTCTGTATATGACTGTTAGACCCACAGAAAAAACACTCCCCGCGGGCCTGCCTCTCTTGTCTGTCCTTTGATTTTATTTTGGCCCTGCTCGTGTCCATAGCTTCGTCAGCAGGGGGAGCTGTAGCCACACGGGGCCCTCTGGCTGTGGAGCGTGGGGACGACGGCACCCTTTCGGACCCGGAAGGAAGAGGGACGGCCCGTGCCCGGTCACGCCCCCCGCCCTGCTCCCGACGGTGTTCCTCTAACCGGTTGTCTAAGCGTATAACCAGGACGACAAGCCCGTCAAAATCCTGCGGTTCCTCCTTAGCCAGCAGGTGCTCCTTCAGGACCGGAGACAGTCCGTTTATGAAGGCGGCGCGGAGTGCAACGGTATTCCAGCCGGACCTCGCAGCCGCGATGCGGAAGTCGACTGCATACTCGGCTGCACTCCGGCGCTCCTGTCGCTTTGACAGTAGCATGCCCGAAGCAGTCTTGCCTGTTTGGATGATCAAAAACCTGTTTGAACTCCCTTACAAACCCAGCGTATGACGTTAGGAGCCGTGAGTTCTGCTCCCAGAGCGCCGTAGCCCAGGCGCATGCCTCTCCTCGAAGCAAATTGATGACATAAGCCACCCGGCTAGCGTCTGACGCATACATGACGGGACGCTGTGCAAAGACGAGCGAGCACTGCATCAGGAAGTCCGCGCACGTCTCAACACAACCTCCGTACGGCTCCGGAGGGCTTATGTATGCTTCAGGGGATGGTGGGGTGGGTCGTTGAACGACCAGTGGAACGTTTGTGTCTGACAAAGGATCAGCAGGAGGAGGTGCTGCAGCAGCACCTTGATCGCGCGCCTCCACCCTGGCGGTGAGAGCCTCCATCCTCCGACTGAGGATAACGTTCTGCTCGGTGACCAGATCCAACCGAGCAGTGAAAGCGGTCAGTATTTGCTTCAGCTCCCCTAACACGCCTCCTGCTGGTGCCTGTGCACCTTGCTCCTTCCATTGGCCATTCAGGCTCGAGTTGACGCCCCTCGGGATCCATGACGCTGGCCGAGAAATCCTGTTGGGGAAGTGTCGTGACACGGACCCACAACAGGGGGCGTTAATGAAGGGTCAATGGAATAGCCAAAAAGTAACAATTTAATGTTGTGAAGGTGCACAACGTGATACAGACAGATACAAATATGTGTTATATCAATCCAACAAAAGGTGACGTGTGGCAGGCTCGAAGATAGGAGACGTCCGATGAGAGAGAAGCCGGAACCCACACAAGCCTCACCACCAACGGACCTGAAGAACACCGGAGCCGCCAAGCCCTGTGCCCCAGGTGGCCACTGTCTTCAGCAGTCAGACCCGATACTGCTGGCAGAAAACAGAAACAGTTCTGGATGAGTGTGAGTCCGCACACTCAGTAATCCACAGTCTGTGTTCAGTTAAGGAGGGAGAACCTCCACCTCCAATCACACACTCGTGCAGCTCCTGAGTTAACCACTTATCTGAGTGGGGTGTGAGGCGAAGCCGTCGCAGTCCACACCAAACGCCAACTCCGCAGATAAGGCACACCACAGGAAAACGGCTGCAAAAAGAGATCAGACTAATACTCAAAGTTTAAGTCAGCAGAGAAAATTACCTGTATGGTAAACGATTTCTCGGCGAGGAGGTGGAGTTGCAGTCCGGTCTTTATAGTGGTGGTGATGGGTGACAGCTGGTGTTGATTGATGACAGCTGTCACCTCCAGCGGCTCCAACGCCCTCTCGTGCTTGGAGCCCGCACTCCAAGCAGGGCGCCATCTGGTGGTGGTGGGCCAGCAGTACCTCCTCTTCAGCGGCCCACACAACAGTGCCGTTCCAATGAGATTTATAAAGATGACTGCCTGAAGAGAACATGTAAATTTCCACAGTCATTGATGATATGGGGCTGCATGTCAGGTAAAGGCACTGGGGAGATGGCTGTCATTACATCATCAATAAATGCACAAGTTTACGTTGATATTTTGGACACTTTTCTTATCCCATCAATTGAAAGGATGTCTGGGGATGATGAAATCATTTCTCAAGATGATAATGCATCTTGCCATAGAGCAAAAACTGTGAAAACATTCCTTGCAAAAAGACACATAGGGTCAATGTCATGGCCTGCAAATAGTCCGGATCTTAATCCAATTGAAAATCTTGGAAGTTGAAGAAAATGGTCCATGACAAGGCTCCAACCTGCAAAGCTGATCTGGCAACAGCAATCAGAGAAAGTTGGAGCCAGATTGATAAAGAGTACTGTTTGTCACTCATTAAGTCCATGCCTCAGAGACTGCAAGCTGTTATAAAAGCCAGAGGTGGTGCAACAAAATAATAGTGATGTGTTGGAGCGTTCTTTTGTTTTTCATGATTCCATAATTTTTTCCTCAGAATTGAGTGATTCCATATTTTTTTCCTCTGCTTGGTCTAAAAAAGTAACCGTTACTGACTGCCACAATTTTTTTTTCCTGATTTCTTATAGTGTTTCTTAAAGCCAGAAAGTTGCCATTTGAAATGACTTTAGTTTTGTGTCATGTCTGTGATCTGCTTTTTTTCTACAAAATTAAACAACTGAATGAACATCCTCCGAGGCCAGTGATTCCATAATTTTTGCCAGGGGTTGTACTAATTCCCTTTGGTCTACATGTTTATTGATCTCTTTGATTGCATTGCACAAAGCCAAAGCAGTGGACCTTTTCGCTCTGAACCCATATTGACTGTCATCAAGCAAGTTGTGAAATTCAATAAATGAAATTCCTTCTGTTAAAAAAGCATTTGGAAGACAACGTTAAATTTCATGGGGGGGCTGATAGTTTTGTCCTCATGTACACATTGTCTGAAGTATTGTGACTCTGGACATTTAATAAATCCAGGTCTAAACAGTTTAGCACAGGTTCCAGTCGTATGCAACACGTCGCATGCTGGGCCGTTTCTACGTCAGCCTAACTCACGTCATGACTGAGAAAATAAAGAGAGGAAAGGCCCTACACACAGAAAGAGCACCAGTGGGAATCGAAGCCATGACCTTCTTCCTGTGCGATAACAGTTGTGATGTGGGAGAGTAATTGTTTGCTCCAGTTTCCAGGTTTTCCAGCCTGTAGAGTCCTGGAGCTTATAAAAGTGCACCTTGAACCCGCCCTCTCGCTCTCACAGCAAAACAGCAGCAGTTCCAATCCTCTTCCTCTTTTCCCCATTATGTTTATTGTTAAATCCTCTAGATTTTCATTACAATAAATTTGTTAAACTTTTTAGTTGATTTTGTCTTCCTTTATGTTGCACTCCAAGAGCCAGGGTGTAACATATTGGGGGCTGGTCTGGGATTTGTTGCACTTGGGTTAGGGTTTTCAGTTTTCCCATGTTAAGTTTGTTAATTTGGAGGTAAATTGAGGTGCTGTTGTTTTTTGTTAGCTGTCAGGTAAGTCTCACTTTGGTTTGGTCCTTCTGGTTAGACCAGGGAGTGTGCTGGCTAGATTGACTTTGTCATCTTTCCTTTGGCCACTCGTTTGTTGTTTTGCCTTTTTGTTTTCGAGGAAATCCTGGGTGGGGAATCCATCCCTGTCAGGGGTTAGCGAGTCAGGGCCTTGTGCTCGCTGATGTTTGCTTTTTAAAGCTAGTTCTTGCCCGGCACCTCCTCAGAAGATAGCTTAGGCTTTCGTCCTGGTTAGGTAGGTACCAGGGGACCAATTGTATGTTGTAAACTTAGTGTGTGTTTTAGGGACAATTTGTTTAGTTAGGTTAGTATTGTGAGCTTTCTGTGTCTGTGATCCTAAGTGTTAGCAGCTAACCACGAATCCACTGTACTGCCTCAACCTAAAACCAGTAATTAAAAAAACATTTAAAGCCCACGTTTGAATTCAGACAATATGCTAACCTATAATTCATTGAGTGCACACACACGCGCGTGCACATACACACGCACACATACGTAGACATACACGCACACACACACACATATACCTAGACACACACACAGAGACACACAAGCACAGACACACACACATAGACACACACACACATATGCACACACACGCACATACCCACACATGCGCACACACAGACACACACATACACACATCTACGCACATACACACACGTACGCACATACACACACGCACATACATATGCACACATACGCGTGCACACATACACACACGCACACACATACACTTGCGCACACACACACACACACCGATACATACATGCACACAAACGCACACATATACACATTTGCACACACACGCACACATACACACATGCACACATACGTGCATACATACACACGCATACATACATTCGCGCACACATACACACATACGCACATGCACACACCGCACACACACACCTATACATGCATACACACATTCGCACACACCCACGCACACACCCACATGCACATACACACATGCACACATACACACACACGCACATACGTGCGCACACATATGCACACATTTGCACACACACACGCATATACACAGACGTGCGCACACACACTAACACGCACATGCACACATACACACACGTGCACATACATACACATACACACACAAGCACACACGTACACACACACTCGCACACATCAAATCAAATCAAATCCAATTTTATTATATAGCACCAAATCACAACAAACAGTTGCCCCAAGGCGCTTTATATTGTAAGGCAAAGCATACAATAATTACGGAAAAACCCCAACGGTCAAAACGACCCCCTGTGAGCAAGCACTTGGCGACAGTGGGAAGGAAAAACTCCCTTTTAACAGGAAGAAACCTCCAGCAGAACCAGGCTCAGGGAGGGGCAGTCTTCTGCTGGGACTGGTTGGGGCTGAGGGAGGAGAACCAGGAAAAAGACATGGTGTGAAGGGGAGCAGAGATCAATCACTAATGATTAAATGCAGAGTGGTGCATACAGAGCAAAAAGAGAAAGAAACACTCAGTGCATCATGGGAACCCCCCAGCAGTCTAAGTCTATAGCAGCATAACTAAGGGATGGTTCAGGGTCACCTGTTCCAGCCCTAACTATAAGCTTTAGCAAAAAGGAAAGTTTTAAGCCTAATCTTAAAAGTAGAGAGGGTGTCTGTCTCCCTGATCCAAATTGGGAGCTGGTTCCAGAGGAGAGGAGCCTGAAAGCTGAAGGCTCTGCCTCCCATTCTACTCTTACAAACCCTAGGAACTACAAGTAAGCCTGAGGTCCCTAAGATAAGATGGGACCTGATTATTCAAAACCTTATAAGTAAGAAGAAGAATTTTAAATTCTATTCTAGAATTAACAGGACGCCAATGAAGAGCTTTAACTGAAGAGTTTTCAGGGAACTTTTAGGACAACCTGATAATAATGAATTACAATAGTCCAGCCTAGAGGAAATAAATGCATGAATTAGTTTTAAGCATCACTCTGAGACAAGACCTTTCTAATTTTAGAGATATTGCGCAAATGCAAAAAGCAGTCCTACATATTTGTTTAATATGCTCATTGAATGACATATCCTGATCAAAATGACTCCAAGATTTCTCACAGTATTACTAGAGGTCAGGGTAATGCCATCCAGAGTAAGGATCTGTTAGACACCATGTTTCTAAGATTGTGGGGCCAAGTACAATAACTCAGTTTATCTGAGTTTAAAAGCAGGAAATTAGAGGTCATCCATGTCTTTATGTCTGTAAGACAATCCTGCAGTTTAGCTAATTGGTGTGTGTCCTCTGGCTTCATGGATAGATAAAGCTGGGTATCATCTGTGTAACAATGAAAATTTAAGCAATGCTTTCTAATAATACTGCCTAAAGGAAGCATGTATAAAGTGAATAAAATTGGTCCTAGCACAGAACCTTGTCGAACTCCATAATTAACCTTAGTGTGTGAAGAAGATTCCCCATTTACATG
The DNA here is from genome assembly GCF_902500255.1 of Thalassophryne amazonica. Taxonomy (NCBI): domain Eukaryota; kingdom Metazoa; phylum Chordata; class Actinopteri; order Batrachoidiformes; family Batrachoididae; genus Thalassophryne; species Thalassophryne amazonica. Next base: position 9,161,909 of record NC_047120.1, read on the forward strand.
AACAAATTGTAATCTACTAGATAATATGATTCAAACCACCGCAGCGCAGTGCCTTAATACTATGGCATGCTCTAATCTCTGTAATAAAATTTATGGTCAACAGTATCAAAGCAGCACTGAGGTCTAACAGAACAAGCACAGAGATGAGTCCACTGTCTGAGGCCATAAGAAGATCATTTGTAACCTTCACTAATGCTGTTCTGTACTATGATGAATTCTAAAACCTGACCTGAAACTCTTCAAATAGACCATTCCTCTGCAGATGATCAGTTAGCTGTTTTACAACTACCCTTTCAAGAATTTTTGAGAGAAAAGGAAGGTTGGAGATTGGCCTATAATTAGCTAAAATAGCTGGGTCAAGTGATGGCTTTTTAAGTAATGGTTTAATTACTGCCACCTTAAAAGCCTGTGGTACATAGCCAACTAATAAGATAGATGATCATATTTAAGATTCGAAGCATTAAATAATGGTAGGGCTTCCTTGAGCAGCCTGGTAGGAATGGGGTCTAATAAACATGTTGATGGTTTGGAGGAAGTAACTAATGAAAATAACTCAGACAGAACAATCGGAGAGAAAGAGTCTAACCAAATACCGGCATCACTGAAAGCAGCCAAAGATAACGATATGTCTTTGGGATGGTTATGAGTAATTTTTTCTCTAATAGTTAAAATTTTATTAGCAAAAAAAGTCATGAAGTCATTACTAGTTACTGTGCGCATACACACATGCACACTCGCGCGCGCACACACACGCACATGTACATACACACATATACACACGCACACACACACACGTATACACATACACATGCACACACATGCGCGCGCACACACACACACACACACATACACACACAGTGAGGATGTTAGATTGTTGGAGTTTGTGGGAACTTGAAGATCAGCAGCTTGTCAGAGTCTTTGTGATTCACCAAAGAAAAGAAAAGAATTAAAAGTGGAGGAGCCATTAGTCCAGGGTTCCTCTGGAAGCCCCAGAGGGTTCCTGTCACATATGTTGTGAGACAGAAACAGCAGTGGCTGTTCTCAGCATTTGGACTTCTTGTGTCTCTGCAGATCTGGAACCTGGCGACCAACAAGCTGACCTTCCTCAACTCCTTTAAGATGAAAATGTCGGTTATCCTGGGTGTGATCCACATGATGTTTGGAGTCTCCCTCAGTCTCTTCAACCACCTGTGAGAGCCACAACAAACTCCACCCATGACCTTACACAGGAACTCATGTCTCAACATTTGGAACCCTCATCTAGTGTGAAACTATAGTCATGACAGTAGATCATCTTTGAGACAAAGTCTCAAGTCCAGTTCATTCAGTCCAACTTCAGGGTTTGGTACTTAATGATCCACATACAATAAAGTTAATCGAGTAAATTATATGTCATGCTGTTTCCACCTGGTGATGAGTAGAGGATCAGATGGTGGAGGAACAACAAATGTACCTGGAGGGCCTAAAGTCTGTGAGGGCTTTCTGTGAATGTTTGCTGGAAGAACCTGTCTGGACAGCCTTTAACTCTGTTCTCCTGCTTTTTGAGGGAGGTTCATGGCAGATTGTCTCTTGATCGTTTGGCATATCTACTTCCAGGGTTAATCGAGAGATACCTGTGCATGGGTTTGTTTGACGTGGAAATGCAGGTGCAAGCCAACAAACACACGGTCCTTGACAGAACCTTGGCCTTAGTAGTCCAATGACTGAGAAATCCCAGACAACTGGGTTCTGAGGACCTCCTGCAGCCTTATTCTGGCTTCACAGACATTTGGTTACAAGCCATCACCTCCTCCACCTGATCTGCTGTTGCAGACTTCTTGCATCACCAAAGCCCTGTTAGCTATCTCATGTTCAGAGTTGTTGTTGTGCCTTCATGGGTACCATGACTTTCACAGGGCATTCAAGGTCCCCTCCGTATTTCATCCCAATCCCCTACTTGATCCGTTATCCGGGCCGGCCTGGCCCCAGCCTATAGGCGACATAGGCAATTGCTAGGGGTGCCCGTCCATCCTGGGGATGCCACAAATGAGGGAAAAATAAAGGTCAGCTTTCATTGATCTTATACTAAAACTAATTAATGCTATGTATCTTTTAATATTAAATAAACATAAGCCCATATTGATTTAACTGCATGGCAAAGTCTATTAAATGCTAATGATAATAGTTTCCTCATCACCCCCCTTCTAAAGTGTCTGATGAGCCCCTCCATGTCATTACGTCATTGTGGCATAACAACGTCAAAACGGCCCAAACTGTCTGGTGCCCAGGGAAGGAAAAAAAAGACAAATGGGACCGAGACAGAGGTACAGTAAAAATAACATGATTCATTATGTTTTCTGTTGCATTGCATCAAGTAGCTAGCAGTGTAATGCGCCGCATCCATAGTTTGCTAATTTCTAAGGTATTTCAGGGTGAGGCTCCCCTAAACTGACCTACCCAAAATAAACTGTGTTTCATTGGGGTGGGAATAGCTGGTAGTGGCTTTGAGTGGAATTTCTCCCTGTCATTTTGACAGGCATCGATCATCAAGAGGAGTGTGTGTGTGTGTGTGTGTGTGTGTGTGTGTGTCGAGGGGGCATAAAAAATCTTGCCTAGGGTGCCAAATTGTTTAGGGTCTGATCCGGGTGTCACAATGAGGACAACTGGTTGGATTTTGACACACATGAGGGAGGTTGGGGAAATGGAATCAGAGTGGTCCATGTTTAATCCGTTTTGCCCCACCGGCAACAATTGTTGTCAAAGTGTATCACTGTCATTTTCTTACTCACAATAAAAAAATCTCAGAAGTACTAATGCAACTTTTTTCCACTTATTATAAAAAAAAAAAAATCTGGGCAATAACCGGGTTAAGGTACAACCCCAATTCCAGTGAAACTGGGACGTTGTGTAAATGTAAATAAAAACAGAATACAATGATTTGCAAATCTTCTTCAACCTATATTCAATTCAATACATCACAAAGACACGATATTTTAATGTTCAAACTGATAAACTTTATGTTTTTGTGCAAATATTTGCTCATTTTGAAATGCATGCCTGCAATACATTTTCAAAAAGCTGCACAGGGCAACAAAAGACTGGGAAAGTGATGAAGTTGATGCTGAAAGAACACCTGTTTGGAACATTCCACAGGTGAACAGGAAATTCTATTCTTAGTCTGCATAGTTGGGTTGACTTGTTTTACGGATGCCGGATGCCCTTCTTGACGCAACCCTCCTCATTTATCCGGGCTTGGGACCGGCACTCAGAATGTACTGGCTGCACACCCCATGGCTGAGTTCACCACTTTGTGAAAAACTGCATTAAAAAAAGGTCCAACAGTTTAAGAACAATGTTTCTCAACGTTCACTTGCAAGGAATTTAGGGATTCCATTATCTACAGTCCATAATATAATCAGAAGATTCAGAGAATCTGGAGAACTTTCTACACGTAAGCGGCAAGGCTGAAAACCAATACTGAATGCCTGTGACCTTCGATCCCTCAGGCAGCATGGCATTAAAACGGAAATCATTGTGTAAAGGATCTACCACGTGGGTCAGGAACACTTCAGAAAACCACTGTCAGTTAACACAGTACGTCGCTACATGTACAAGTGCAAGTTAAAACTCTACCATGCAAAGCCAAAGCCATTCATCAACAACATCCAGAAACTCCGCCGCCTTCTCTGGGCCCTGAGCTCATTTGAAATGGACAGACGCAAAGTGGAAAACTGTGCTGTGGTCTGATGAGTCCACATTTCAAATTGTTTTTGGAAATCATGGACGTTGAAAGAAGATTACTGGATTGTCTTAGATGAGGTGGTGTAGAGTGTGCCCAAGCATGAAAGAGTGGTGATAGGAGCAGACTTCAATGGGCATGTTGGTGAAGGGAACAGAGGTGATGAGGAAGTAATGGGTAGATATGGTATCAAGGATAGGAATGGGGAAGGATAGATGGTAGTTGATTTTTCAAAATGGATGGAAATGGCTCTGGTGAATACCTACTTTAAGAAAAGGGAGGGGCACAGGGTGACATATAAGAGTGGAGGAAGGTGCACACAGGCGGATTACATTCTTTATAGGAGATGCAAGCTAAAAGAAATCAGAGACTGTAAGGTGGTGGCAGGAGAGAGTGTCGTTAGACAGCATAGGATGGTTGTTTGTAGGATGACTTTAGAGGTAAAGAAGAAGAAGAGAGTGAGAGCTCAACAAAGGATCAGATGGTGGAAGCTGAATGAGGAAGACTGTTGTGTGAAATTTAGCGAGCAGGTGAGAGAAGCACTGGTTGGAAGGGAAGCAATTTTGGACAACTGGAAAAGTACTGCAGATGTGGTGAGGGAGACAGCTAGGACAGTACTGGGTATGACATCTGGATAGTGGAAGGAAGACAAGGAGAGTTGGTGGTGGAATGAAGAGATCCAGGAAAGCATAAGGAGAAAGAGGTTGGCAAAAAAGTTTTGGGATAGTCGGAGAGATGAAGAAAGTAGACAGGAGTACAAGGAAGTAAGGCAAAAAGAGAAGTAGCAAAAGTGAACTAAAAGGCATCGATTCGTACAAGAAGTTGAATAGTAAGGAAGGAGAAAAGGACTTGTACCAATTGGCCAGACAAAGGGACAGAGCTGGAAAGGATGTGCAGCAGGTTAGGGTGGTAAAGATGCACATGGATGTGCTGACAAGTGAGGAGTGTGCTGAGAAGGTAGAGGGAATATTTGAGAAGAGCTGATGAATGAAGAAATGAGCAAGAGAAAGGCTGGATGATGGGTGAGAGTAAATCAGGAAGTACAAGAGATTAGTAAGGAAGATGTGAGGGCTGCTATGAAGAGGATGAAGAGTGGAAAGGCAGTTGGTCCAGATGACATTCCAGTGGAAGCATGGAAATGTCTAGGAGAGATGGCAGTGCAGTTTCTAACCAGATTGTTTAATAAAATCTTGGAAAGTGAGAGGATGCCTGAGGAGTGGAGACGAAGTGTGCTGGTTCCTATTTTTAAGAACAAGGGTGATATGCAGAGCTGCAGTAACTACAGAGTCATAAAGCTGATCAGCCACAGCATGAAGTTATGGGAAAGAGTAGTAGAAGCTAGGCTTAGCAAACAGGTGAAGCTCTGTGAGCAGCAATATGGTTTCATGCCAAGAAAGAGCATTGCAGATGCAATGTTTGCTCTGAGAATACTGTTGGAGAAGTATGGAGAAGGCAAGAAAGAGTTATATTGTGTGTTTGTGGACTTAGAAAAAGCTTATGATAGGGTGCCAAGAGAAGAGCTGTGGTATTGTATGAGGAAGTCTGGAGTGGCAGAGAAGTATGTTAGCGTAGTGCAGGACATGTACAAGAATAGTGTGACAGGGGTGAGATGTGCTGTAGGAATGACAGATTCATTCAAGGTGGAGGTGGGATTACACCAAGGATCAGCTCTGAGCCCTTTCTTGTTTGCAGTGGTGATGGACAGGTTGACTGATGAGATCAGACAGGAGTTCCCATGGACTATGATGTTTGCAGATCACATTGTGATCTGCAGTGAGAGTAGAGAGCAAGTGGAGATATGCTTTGGAGAGAAGGGGAATGAAAGTCAGTAGAAGCAATACTGAGTACATGTGTGTGAATGAGAGGGAACCCAGTGGAATAGTGCAGTTACAAGGAGTAGAAGTGGTGAAAGTAGATGAGTTTAAATATTTGGGGTCAACTGTTCAAAGTAATGGAGATTGTGGTAAAGAGGTGAACAAGAGAGTGCAGGCAGGGTGGAGTGGGTGGAGAAAGGTGGCAGGAGTGATTTGTAACAGAAGAATATCAGCAATAGTGAAGGGGAAAGTTTACAAGACAGTAGTGAGACCAGCTATGTTGTGCGGTTTAGAGACGGTGGCACTAACAAAAAGATAGGAGGCAGAGCTGGAGGTGGCAGAGCTGAAGATGTTGAGATTCTCTTTGGGAGTGACGAGAATGGACAAGATTAGGAATGAACATATCAGAGGGACAGCTCAGGTGGAACGGTTTGGAGACAAAGTCAGAGAGCCGAGACTGAGATCGTTTGGACATGTGCAGAGGAGGGACCCAGGGTATATATGGAAAAGGATGCTGAGGATGGAGCCACCAGGCAGGAGGAGAAGAGGGAGGCCAAAGAGGAGGTTTATGGATGTGCTGAGGGAGGACATGCAGGTGGTTGGTGTGACAGAGGAAGATACAGAGGACAGGGTGAGATGGAAACGATTGATCTGCTGTGGCGTCCCCTAACGGGAACAGCTGAAAGACAAAGAAGAAGGAGAAGAATGCTGCCTTCAAGGTGACACCTTTTCCAGGGACGTCCATGTATTTTTCAACAAGACAATGCAAAACCACATTCTGCACACATTAGAAAAGCATGGCTGCAGAAGAGGGTATGGGTACTGGAATGGTCTGCCTGCAGTGCTGACCTGTCCCCAATAGAGAATGTGTAGAGAAAAATAAAAAAAATAAGACTATGACCTCGTATTGTTGCACACCTTAAGATGTGTTTGCAGGAAGAATGGGACGAAATAATAACTGAGACGCGTCATCCTCCACGCCAAAATGTCTGAAGTGTTGTGAGAAGGAACAACATTACAAAGTGATAAATTCTGTGGAGTCCCTACTGTTTTTGGAATGTGTTGCAGTCCTTAAATGCAAGAATGGATGAATATTAGCAAATGATGAGCAGTTTATCCAGGGATCAACACTTTGGTAGGATAATATTCTGCATTGTGACTTTGTCTGTCTTGTGTGTCTTCCACTGAACTGCAGGTACTTCAAGAAGCCACTCAACATATTTCTGGGTTTTATGCCAGAAATGGTCTTTATGTCGAGCCTCTTTGGTTACCTTGTGCTGCTGGTTTTCTACAAGTGGACGGCTGATTCTCAGACCTCTAAGGATGCACCAAGCTGCTGATCCACTTCATCAACATGTGTCTCTTCAACTACAGCGACCCCACCAACAAACCCTTTACCGGGGCCAGGTGCTTGTCCTCCACCCGTTGCCCTCCCTGCTCCCTCCCTCTCTGTTTATGCCAGTGTGGTTCTATCCTGGTACAAATGTGCAGGTGTGGATGTGGGGTTCAGCTTTTCCCCGGTGGCCAACTGCCATAAGTACCGTATTTTTTGGACTAGAAGGACTAGAAGTCATTGTTTACTTCTTTAACCAGTCTTGTGACATATTTCACACCCATTCATGTCAAAATGTACTGCAAAAACATATTATTGACAGAAGATGGCACTGTCTACACATGACAAGTGAATGCTGCTTGTGTGCGCTAATGTGAAAGAGGAGGCCAGGACTGAACGGTCCCCCTAAAAATCCGTCCCCTGCCTTCACTATGCATGCATCATTAGCCGGGATTCACGGATTATCACCTCGTTTCTGCTTCAAACTGCACTCTATCATCATCTATCTCAGTGACAGATATATAGATTTCATGTTAGTAAACTGTTCCAGTTATTTTTATGAGATAGCATCACCTGAATGTAAAGTCTGTAGGACAGGATGTAGTATCCAGAAGAAATGTCTGGATAAATCCCCAAAGTCTTTATGATTAGGTGAATCATCAAGGGTTTGGAGGTGCATGAAGAGAAAGGAGGACCAAAGACATATGTAAGGATTGTTCAAGACGTATGAGAGAATAAGGAAACAGGTTTGATGCAGGTTCAGAAACAAGGCTCTATTTGGGTCTGCATCACAGATCTTAAGGTGCGATTTAAGGTGCCTTGGTGTTACTTTTTGCTGATGATGTTGTGTTGTGCAGTATCAGAAAATGGGACATGGAGAGGAAGCTAGCAGAATGAAGAAAGACCTTTTGAGGCAGAAAACTGGAGATTACAGGACAAAGATTTGAAGTGTGGTAAAGATCAAGATTCAGATGTATCTTACAGGGAGAGGTGCTGAAAATAATGAATATCTATTGTTCAACTTTCAGAGTTGAAGATGAACACAAGGTCAATGCAACATGGGGGATCTGTGATTGTGGGTTTAGAGGTGACTGGTGTGGCCCATTTGGGCCCAGAAAGATCGCCCACATGTAAGAATGTGCATCAGTGCTATTATAGAGGTGGAGGAGGCTCGAGCCTGTGTACACTGTTTCTCTGTTGCACTGTCTCTTGTGATAGCCTTGCTTCAGCACTTTAGCTGATCTGAAGCAAACAACTCGGACCCCAGCTAAGAGCTTGTCTTGACACACTTCTCCATACAGCAGTTGCTTTGGAAGGCAACTGTTATTATGTGACTTCTGAGTGTGTGACTTGTCTGTCTAGAGGAGAGCAGAACAGACGCTTGTCTGTCTTCTCCAGAAGGGTGTACATGCTCTAGATGCCAGTTCATTACAAGACCTCTTTGTCCTGCCCCCAGATATGGAGGAGTCTGTGGAGGCAGCTCAAGTGGAAGTGGTTAAGCTGTTTGACAGGTCCGCTGCAGACAGTCCAAGTCTCGCTGGCATAGAGGAGGGTTGTAAGACCTACTGAGAGACCATCAGCTTGATGGTAAGGCAGAGTCCACTCTGGTCCCAGTCGTTCTCTCTGAACCTCCCACAGGCAGTGCTGGGCATGGTGATCCTGCTGTTGATCTCTCTATCTGTGTTCTCTGCTTGTGAGAGTCAGCCTCACCAATAAGTGAAGCTGTCGACTTCCTGTTTACTGTGATGTGTAGTTCTTGGTGGGGTATTCCGCTGCAGGTTGGTACATGAGTTCAGGCCTATTTAAGCTGGGCTTACACTGTGCGAGTTTTGGCCCTTTTTCAGCCGATTTTTTACTTGTGCGAGAATTTGGGGATCGCGCCAAGTTTCAGCTTAATCACGTGTCCTGCATTGTGTAGTATACATGGAGTAATGAGCTGCGTATAACCTCTCACGACCACCTCCTGATCAGCAATCGTATGGTCGAATGAAAATCAAACCTGTTTGATATTCTGGTCGGCCATCGTGAGGGTTCCGCGCTGCTGAAGCAGTGCTACAAGCATCTCTCACACTGTGCATGTGCAAACACCGGAGAGAACGTAAACAGTGATCATCTCTTTGGGAGAGCATCTTGTTTCTTTTTCCCCATTATTCTTCAACTCATTTAAAGTCTTGTATTTTTTTAAACTTTGACGTCTCCCATCGAGAGTTTTTGTAAAAATAAGAAATTTAAATAAAGTTTGAAAAAAAAAGAAAAAAGAAAACAAAGCTTCTGGTTACGTTTTGCTTCTGGAAACACAAGTCCGACATGTGGTTTTTGAACGTACAATGTGAGCAATGTCTAACCAGATCCTTACTCTGGATGGCATTACCCTGACCTCTAGTAATATTGTGAGAAATCTTGGAGTCATTTTTGATCAGGATATGTCATTCAATGCGCATATTAAACAAATATGTAGGACTGCTTTTTTGCATTTGCGCAATATCTCTAAAATATATTTAGAGACTGGAAGGAGAGAACATATCTCACCCATATTGGCCTCTCTTCATTGGCTTCCTGTTAATTCTAGAATAGAATTTAAAATTCTTCTTCTTACTTATAAGGTTTTGAATAATCAGGTCCCATCTTATCTTATCTTATCTTCAGGTGACCCTGAACCATCCCTTAGTTATGCTGCTATAGACTTAGACTGCTGGGGGTTTCCCATGATGCACTGAGTGTTTCTTTCTCTTTTTGCTCTGTATGCACCACTCTGCATTTAATCATTAGTGATTGATCTCTGCTCCCCTCCACAGCATATCTTTTTCCTGGTTCTCTCCCTCAGCCCCAACCAGTCCCAGCAGAAGACTGCCCCTCCCTGAGCCTGGTTCTGCTGGAGGTTTCTTCCTGTTAAAAGGGAGTTTTTCCTTCCCACTGTCGCCAAGTGCTTGCTCACAGGGGGTCGTTTTGACCGTTGGGGTGTTTCTGTAATTATTGTATGGCTTTGCCTTACAATATAAAGCGCCTTGGGGCAACTGTTTGTTGTTATTTGGAGCTATATAAATACAATTGATTTGATTTGATTTGATTTGATATGTGTGTGTTTGTGTGTGTGTGTGTAGATGGTATTGTGGCTTTGTCGCCCACATGTAGGAGAAGAGTGGGCCTCAGCCGCTGGGAGTCTCCTCTCAGTCTAAACACTGACCTCCGGAATGGCCTCAATTTCACCTGGACACCAGCCCAGGATCCCCTTTTCTTGAGTCGCTTCTAGGAATTTGGGTAGTTTTTGTTGTTATCATGATTTAAAAATCTCACATTTTATCGGAAGGGAGGACCGTCACCTCCCCTCCAATAACGAGGGGAGGTGACGGTCTCGTGGTTAAGGGGTTGGGCTTTAGACCAGAAGATCCTCAGTTCAAATCCCAGCCTGACTGAAAAATCACTAAAGTCCCTTGGGCAAGGTCTTTAATCCCCTATTGCTCCCGGTGTGTAGTGAGCGCCTTGTATGGCAGCACCTTCACATCGGGGTGAATGTGAGGCATTATTGAAAAGCGCTTTGAGCGTCTGATGCAAAGGGAAAAGCACGATATAAATGCAGTCCATTTACCATTTACCATTTAAAAAGCGGAAACGCAGCTGTCTTCCACTTGTCCCCTGTGCTTATGAGGACAGTATGGTGTATTTGCTGAGCAGGTTAACCTTGGAAAATTTTGTGACCCCTAGAATGGCTCGAAGGTTAGGAGAAGAAGAGGATAGCAGTTTTTGACCTCAATGAGACGTCGATATCTATGCATGAGTTGGAGTACTTCTTCCTTGGTTTCAATGACAATGAAGCCTCTTTTCACCAGTGAGGAGAATTGTCATATGATACCAAGCCAAGGACTCCCTAATGTAAGTGTCCCTAGCCTGGACGTCAGGACATGAAATATAAAACAGGTGACCCTGGAAGGACCGCGTCAGGTCATGGGTTAATGGAACAGTTGTCAGTTCAGTGGGTGGAAGTGAAGTCTCCTTGGCTATATGAATATTTCTTTGTAATCCAAGTATTCCTGATGTACATTAGAAAGCTCAGATTGCCAATCAAAGGGGCTAGTGTTGACTTGTTTAGGAATAGATGCTGCCTCATCAGAAAGAGGGTGACAGGACTTGGTTCAGCCTGTGACCAGAGGAATCACACAATAATGTGCTGCTGTGGGAGAAAGAAGGTGGAACTGTCTTGTGATAGAGGGTGTGTGATGGGAAACTGAGCCCAGCAGACGACCATCCAAGGCACAAACAGGAGCAGGCTAGGGGCAGGGACCTTTGGGAAGGTTAGTTGGGAGGCCAGTGAGGAGTCCACGCAATTAGCATCAGGTCCTGATTCGAAAAGACTAACAATTTGTGAGTGTTGCTGCAGAGGATTAACTTGGCACAAGTCAGTGGTTGTGGTGAGGAGGATAAGCAAGGGGGTTGGCTCATCACCTTACTCCTCATTCGTGGGGAGCTGTGTTTTTTTTAAACAAAATTGTACAAAGTGACCTGAGACAGAGTTCCAGCAAACAGTGATTTGACCGCAATGAGGGTGCTTTTCTGGAGTCAAGGGCATGCAGCCCATCTGCGTGGGTTCTTTAGGTTCAGTGCCAGTCAACTGGACTTGGGTTGATGATTATGCCTCGGGGGTCTTCTCCCGAAGCATAGCCAGCAATCGCTGTGTGTGGCTAATTAAATCAGTCAGCCCAACATGACTGGGAGGTCTTTGGTGACATGTTTATCTTGGAGTTAGTAGCTATAACACAAAACATCCCTGAGGGATTCCAGTCTGTCCAGAACAAAAAAACATAATAATAAAACAATGATCAGCATGTCACCAGAGCCTGCCCATACATGTGCATTACTGTGGCATGTTGAGAGGTGATGTTCTTCATGGCACGATATGTGGTGTCCCGCTGTGAGTTGCACCGGACAGGCGGGCATACTGCCGGTGAGCCGTTGCAGCTCACCGCTGTGTCATTGCTACACACAGCATGTAGAACATCACCTCTCAACATGCTACTGCGATGCACATGTGTCGGCATGCTCTCCTGACTTAAAAAATAAAAACACATATCCACCTGATCATATGAACACTCAGCTGAAGATCCAAATGTCACGTCCACCCCGTGAGTTATAGTCCACATGATGTGTTGTCCTTTGGCATGCTGGACAATTGGTCATGCGGAGCCGCTGAGTGTTCATAATATGAGCATTCATTTATGTCAGTTCCTGGGGAGGTGGGTCTAGTGGTTAAGGCATTGGGCTTGAGACAAATCCCAGCCTGACTGGTAAGGGCCCTTGGGCAGGGTCTTTAATCCCCTCTTGCTCCCGGTGTGTAGTGAGCGCCTTGCATGGCAGCACCCTGACATTGGGGTGAATGTGAGGTAAAGCGCTTTGAGTGTCTGATACAGATGGAAAAAGCGCTATATAAATGCAGTCCATTTACCATTTCCCTTAATTCCTTATTTAGTCCAAGGCCATGGTTCATGAACATAAAGGAACAGAAAGACATTAATTCTTATATTATCTCTTTGTAACAGGAATTAAATATTTTAACAGACAAAACAAATATTTGTTTCATCATTTCCAACACAGACTGTCAAGTCATCAGCCATCACTTAAAATCATTACCAGTAACATGGACAGCTGTTGTCTTACATTTAAACAGTACAGTCACTGTTCGTATAATGTTCTGTGCTCTGTCATTATTTGGTCCTTACACATTTTCTTTGATTTATGCACATTTGTACAGTGTGATTGATGCTGCTATGTTTGTTGTGTGTTGGGGGGTGTGGCTGGATATTTTGGTGTTCTTTTCTTTTCTTTGCTCTCCAGGTGGCATGAGAGCTGATTTGTCTGTGGAGAAGGTGCTGGCTGAAGAATCCTTCACCCTCATCAACATCATGTGCAGCACCTGTGAATGGTGCTCACATGCAACCTTAAAGACTTTCAGCTGAAGCAGATAATTGGATGGCGTTCTGCATTTAAGTCATGTGTGATTCAAGCAGAACTGCCGGGAACTCGACCTTGTGATGTCCGCTCCTCAACCCGTGTCGACACTAACAGTAGTTCCCGGCCATTCCATAATGGACCCAGCGGCAGAGGCGAGGGTTCCTTTTGCCGAAAAAGTTCAAGAACACTTGGAGAAATATGGGAGCAATTACAGCATCTCGCAAACCAAATTAACACAAAACAGACGCCCGTGTTACGGAGCTTGCAGCGCAAAGCCGTTCTGCTTCCTGCTGCTCCAGCTGCGGCACCATCGATACTAGTGCAGATAACTCCGTCACCCAGAGATTCGGCGTCCGAACCGATTGTTTGTCGTCCGGAGCCTTGTGTGGTGATGCAATGTTCTCTGGTTTCTGCTCAGTCAGGTTGGAGCGCCGCAGCTTTACGAGGAATGTTTGTAGATGGGTTAAATGAGTCATTAAAAGACGAGCTGGCAGTCCGTGACGAGCCAACGATTTAGATGAGCTAATATCGTTGGTGATTCGTCTAGATGATCGGATGAAGGAGCGTGGACGCAAGAGAGGACGCCCATCAGAGAGGGTTTTTTCGTCTCGGGGCTTTCCCCGACACAGATCTGGGCCCACCTCTTCTTCGCCCACACTGAAGCTCCTCCGACGGGACACCTCTGGCTCCTCCTGTTGACGAGCCCAATGCAGCTCGGACGAGCAGAGATTACTGTATTGGCCCCCGACATGTAAGCGTCAAGAGAAATAATGGTGACGTATCTCCAAGTGTTCTGGGACAGGCAAAATAACACACATAAAAAAAAAAATTAAAAAAATTTAGCACGGGTAAATGTTTTGTTTTTCTTTAAATAGGGGTTATAATTGTATGGGGAGCAGAGGCGTATCTGGTGGAGTGAATGTTAGGCGGTTAGAGGTCCGCCTGGGCTCACGTCATTGTTAATTTTTATGTGTTTTTAGGTATTTTCTGTTTGGGTTGTTGGGTCGTTTTATTTGTTGTTTTTTGTTTCTCTACATCCCTAACCCCAACCTCACTTGCCCCAAGACCGTTTGTCTTGTGGGTTGTGGGGTGGTGCAGGTTGGTCACGCTGAGCATTCTCAGAAGACCTCTGCACCTGGGGGGGGGGGGGGGGGGGGTGTTAGAGGCATTTTCTTGGTTTGGTTAGGGCCCGGTTCCACTCCAGCCTCGGTGAGCCTTTGTACCGTTCATCATTGGTGTTGCCGGGGTGTGGTGCAGCGGAGACTTACCTCAGTCGGAGGGGTGGGCCGATCTGTTGCCGTTCGCCATTTCGGTAGTTCCACCCCTCCCGAGAGGCTGGGGTATGGTCGAGTTGGGGCACCGGACGTATTTCCGGTTCTCCGCTGTGCCTTGGGGTTGGAGCTGGGTTAGTTTTTTCCTGTTCCCTTCTCCGGCTTAATGTTTTGAGCCGTTCGCCAAAGGAGCCGCCGAGGGGCTCTGGAAGGGACCCGGGGTCTTTCGGGGTGCCGGGGAGGGTAACAGGGTTACGGTCGTTTTATATCCCCCGGGGTTGTTTTTTGGTAGTCCTCCGGGGGTTGATTTTTGATTTTGTTCGTGTTCCTTCCGGGTTCCACCTCCAGGGTTGATGGGACGGTCCTCTGGGGGGGACTTGGCTTGGGGCCAACTAGCCAAGTGTGACCGGGTCTGGGGTTCCGGGGTTGTGGGGAGGGTACCTCCTGGGGTTGAGGTACGGTCCTCTGGGGGGCGCCGTTTGCTCCATGTACACCTGGGACCTTTGTGGGATTATGGTTCTAGTGGTGATTCAAGCAGAACTGCCGGGAACTCGACCTTGTGATGTTCGTTTGTGAGATGCTGAGGACCGCGCCTGGGTTTGACACATCGAGCCCGTGAAGCAAGGAAGGGTGAGGGACACATGCTGTCAGCACACATCAAAGTGATTAAGTGTTTGACTAATTGTTGATAGTAACTTGGTGTTTGTTACACAGTATACTTGAATTGTGATGAGAATTGTGCAGCTTGCTTCTCACTGCTGTGGCTGTGCGGATAATTGATCCTCCACCTGTTTGTGAGAAGCTGCTCATTTGCATAAAGTTAAAAAAGATACAGACCTGAATGTGTTGCTGATAGCGTGTGTCTTTTGAAAGATATTGTTGTAACTGCTGACTACCTCACCTCTTCTTTGCTTCACAGAGAGTCAGTTTGTCGTGTCGAGAAGAGCGTGCCAGCCTTCACTCCACCAGAAAGACGCTGTTTAGTTTGTACACATTGTTATGCACCCAAGAGGGTAAAAAATAAATTGTTTTGTTTTGGGAACCGCTTTCTGGTTATTTTAGCGCTGGGTTCTGTCAGACGCAGGTCCGCTCCTCAACCCGCGTCGACACAATAACAATGTGAGCACGATGTGGTATCACACCTCTCACATCGTCACACTGTGTTTGTGAGGTGTGCACATGAGCATGCACAAAACCACTGCTGAGGGATTGTACACAGTTGTCCAACCGTCTTTCCATCCCAACAACAGTTGGAATTTTTACGTGTTCCCAATTTTTTTTTCACCTTTTATGGCCGGTTTCTGCGTCATTCCCCCAACTTTGTGTTATGTGTGAGGGTGCCATAAGATTTGTGTCTCAATTCAGGTCTGCACCCTTCTAAGGTCTGTGTCCCAATTCAGGGTCTGTGCCCTTCTAAGGTCTGTGTCCCAATTCAGGGTCTTCTCCCTTCTAAGATCTGTGTCTCAATTCAGGGTCTGCACCCTTCTAAGGTTTGTATCTCAATTCAGGGTCCTGCCCCATCTAAGGTCTGTGTCTCCATTCAGGTCTGCGTCCTTCTAAGGTCTGTGTCTCAATTCAGTGGCTGTGCCCTTCTATGGTCTGTGGTCTCAATTCAGGGTGTGCGTCCTCCTAAGAATTTTGTCTCAGTTCAGGGTCTGCGCCCTTCTAAGTTTGTGTCTCAATTCAGGGTCTGCGCCCTTCTAAAGTTTGTGTCTCAGTTCAGGGTTTGTGCCCTTCTAAGATTTGTGTCTCAAGTCAGGGTCTGTGCCCTTCTAGGGTTTGTGTCTCAATTCAGGGTCTGCGTCCTTCTAAGGTCTGTGTCTCAATTCAGTGCTGTGCCCTTCTATGGTCTGTGTCTCAATTCAGGGTGTGCGTCCTCCTAAGAATTTTGTCTCAGTTCAGGGTCTGCGCCCTTCTAAGGTTTGTGTCTCAATTCAGGGTCTGCGCCCTTCTAAAGTTTGTGTCTCAGTTCAGGGTTTGTGCCCTTCTAAGATTTGTGTCTCAATTCAGGGTCTGTGCCCTTCTAGGGTTTGTGTCTCAATTCAGGGTCTGTACCATTCTAAGGTTCTGTGTCTCAATTCAGGGGCTGCGCCCTTCTATGGTCCTGTGTCTCAATTCAGGGTGTGCGTCCTTCTAAGGTTTGTGTCTCAATTCAGGGTCTGTGCCCTTCTAAGGTTTGTGTCTCAATTCAGGGTCTGCGCCCTTCTAGGTTTGTGTCTCAATTCAGGGTCTGCGCTCTTCTAAAGTTTGTGTCTCAGTTCAGGCTATGCTCCCTTCTAAGGTCTGTGTCTCAATTCAGAGTCTGTGTCCTTCAAAGGACTATTGTTGTGTGGGCCGCTGAGAGGAGGTACTGCTGGCCCACCACCACCACATGGCGCCCTGCTTGGAGTGCGGGCTCCAAGCATGAGAGGGCGTTGGAGCCGCTGGAGGTGACAGCTGTCACCTATCAACACCAGCTGTCACCCATCACCACCACTACACAGGCCGGACTGCAACTCCACCTCCTCGCAGAGAAAATCGTCTACCATACAGGTAACTTCTCTGCTGACTTACATTAAGTAATAATCTGAACTTCTTTGCAGCCGTTTTCCTGTGGTGTGTCCTTATCTGTGGGATTGGCATTTGGTGTGGACTGCGACGGCTTCGCCTCACACCCCAAACCAGATAAGTGGTTAAACAGGAGCTCACGAGTGTGTGATTGGAGGTGGAGGTGATCCCTCCTTAAGAACACAGACTGTGGGATTACTGAGTGTGCGAACTCACACTCATCCAGAACTGTTTCTGTTTTCTGCCAGCAGTACCGGGTCTGACTGCTGAAGACAGTGGCCACCTGGGCGCAGGGCTTGGCGGCTCCGGTGTTCTTCAGATCCATTGGTGGTGGAAGCTGTGTGGGATCCGGCTCTTCTCGCACCCGGACGTCTCTTCGAGCCCTGCCACACGTCACCTTGTGTCAGACTGATATAATGCATATTTCTTTTTGTCTGTACTACGTTGTGCACCTTCACAACATTAAATTGTTATCATTTGGCTAGTCCATTGTCCCTTCATTAACGCCCCCTGTTGTGGGTCCGTGTCACGACACTTCCCCAACAACTATGTCCCAATTCAGGGTATTCATCCTTCCAAGGACTGTGTCAAAAATTTAGAGTCTATGCTGTTCTAAGGTCTGTGCCTTCTATGGACTGTATCCAATTCAGGCTCTACACCCTTCTGAGTACTGTGTCTTAATTCAGGGTTTGCGCCCTTCTAGGATTTATGTCTCAATTTATTGTCTGCATCCTTTTAGGGTCTGTGTCCTCTCAATTCATGGTCTACACTTTCCTAGGTCTGTGCCTTTCTTGCATCCAAATTCAGGCTCTATGCCTTTCTGAGGACTGTGTCTCGATTCAGGGTCTCTGTCCTTGTAGGATCTGTGTCTCAATTAGGATCTGCGTCTTTCTAGGGTCTGTGTCTCAATTCAGGTCCTGCGCCCTTCTAAGGACTGTGTCCCAATTCAGAGTCTGCGTCCTCCTTCTGTGTTTCAATTCATGGTGTGCATCCTTCTGGATGTCAGAGCAAACAATTTTGTCTTGGGAGGAAAAATTTGCTCAATCACTCATGGGATTGTTTTGGCCATGAAGGATCCGCTTGATGTGTCCTTCATTTTTTGGGGAAAGAAGGCTGCCAAAATCAGCTGATTCACAAGCAGTTTTTGAAATGGGATAAACCCACAGAAGTCAGAAGAGACCTTGGTCTTTATTTCAGGATTTGTGTAATAAAAAGGTAATAAAAAGGTTTTGGATGTTGCTTGAGGTTGGATGTTGTGTAGACGTCAACTGGAATCAGCTTCTTGTGACCTTGTTGACCTCTCTGTTTTGCCTTCTCAGATGGGGATCCAGGTTTTGCTGGTGCTGATTGCCCTTGCATGTGTCCCCTGTATGCTGGTTGTGAAAATCCTGGTGCTTCGGCGCCAACACCTGTGGAAAAAGCACCTGGTATGTCCATCTAACCCCTCCCACAGCCTTTGATGTGTCATAATCATATTTTACTTCTTTTAATGCACTTTGTTGAAGGTGGGATTTGTGAAAAATGCCTAAAGCGTGCCTTGAAAACGTTTTGTTTGCGTGCAACATTTGAACATTGAAGGGCACCCCAATCTGCCACTTGTAACCTACAGTTGACACAGTTTGCCAATGACTAATCAATATTTGACTGGAATTTGATTGAAATATTTAGACTTTTCACTGGTTTTAATGGTAGAGTTAAACTTCAAATGGACTCTGTCTATTACTGCAGTCTACTGTCTACCAGTCAGGCCAATCCTGACAAACAAACAGCAGGCATCTAGTGGCCACAGGACCCTGACCAGCAACTCTACAGACTCTGTCTGTTCAAAGATGACATGGTCCAAACTTGAAGGTTCACTGGTCCTCACCTGGATCTGTCAGATTCCAAACTTGGTCTAGAGTCAGAGGTCGACTGGTCCTCATCTGGATCTGTTAGATCCCAACCATGGTCCAAAGTCAAATGTTTCCTGGTCTTCATCTGAATCTGTCAGATCCCAATCATGGTCCAGAGTTAGGGGTTCACTGGTCCTCATCTGGATCTGTCAGATCCCAACCATGGTCCAGAGTCAGGGGTTCACTGGTCCTCATCTGGATCTGTCAGATTCCACACATGGTCCAGAGTCAAAGATTCACTGGTCCTCATCTGGATCTGTCAGATCCCAACCATGGTCCACAGTCAGAGGTTCACTGGTCCTCACCTGGATCTGTCAGATTCCAAACATAGCCCAGAATGAGGACCAGTTTAGGGATTTAGGACAATTTAGGGATTGAGGACCATGCCCAAGTACCCCCCCCCCCCCACCACCACCACCACCACCACACACACACACACACACACACACACACACACACCACACACACACACACACACACACACACACACACACACACACACACACACACACACACACAGTAAAACAAGACCTGTTGTTTCTGGAGCCTGGATCTGTTCACATCATGAAATGGGAAGCTAAGAGTGCATTTGCACGTCTTCTAAAGTAATTTGTAACGTCACTGTCAGAATTGCATTTTTGCACCGATTTTATGTTCAAATTGTTCACAATCTTTGTTGCTTCTATTTTAAAGGTTATTAAACTCACACTGGTCAAAAATAAAACAAAAAAATTCTTTCATGGACTTGGAGAGCTGTTTAAAGTAATTTTGGGGTGCTGAATCTGAATCTGAGCTCAGATTTCCTCTATCATATCAGATTTTTTTTCCAATCTGCATGTTCCGTGTTGATGGATTACGCAAAAGTTGCTCATTCACTCACAAGTTTGACGCCACTAATCAGGTGCAAAAGCAGCTTCAAAAGCATTGTTTTTACTTTTACTTCAATGCTTGATATGAGATGTAGCCATGAAGTTATAAACTCTTTAATTTAGCTTATCATTTGATGCTTTATTTGGTGTATAATTTAACATATCATTTGGTATTTAATTTGGCCAGCACTCTTACCTTTCCATTTCACAGTGGGGATATATGGGGACATATCACACATCCAGGCTCGACTGTGCTGTGTGTGTGTGTGTGTGTTGTCTGTTTGATTACTGGGTCTGTTTTCACATTAAAAACATTTTTGTAGCATTTAATTCAGATAAAATCATCATCACGGCCTTTGTGTCCATTGCTCTGAGCTAGTGGTGGGCACAGTTCCGCTAATTCGCTAATTAGCAAAGCTAACATTTTTGTTAGCGGATTAGCTTTTCAGCACACTTTGAAAACCATCAGCGGACCAATTAGCTTCCACTAAATTTAGTTCTGTTAACTTACAGTCCGCTAACATCTTTTTTTGGCATAGTGAGTAAAGTTTAATGGTCAGAAACATTTGTAAAACCTAAAATCCTGCATCTTAATTCCTGTCATGTGCTTTGCAATAAACAGACCACTGTGAGAAGCTCAGTCCTCCCCCCAGTAGAAGGGGGTGGACCAGCTGCTAGCTGCTATTGCAAAGAAGAAAAAAAAAAAGGTAATGTACTTTCAACATGCCCAGACTCAGACAGTGGGCAGGAGACATGAAGTACAAACCACCTTTCACTCATGGTTGCATTTAACTGGACGGTTTAGCGAAATTAACAGCAACTGTGTCATTTTTACAAAGTGAAAATATGATATTGCACATGTTTAAAGTAATCCACTAATTCCTGAAGATTTGAACATGAAACAGACATGTGCCATAAGGCATTATGGGAAAATTCAAATGAGCTGCTCTCATCACACCCCCCCCCCCCCCGTCAAAATGCACAGTACACTGCCATCTACTGGATGGGAGTGTAAATAGACCAACTGTAATTTGTGTGTGGTATTGAGGTTTCAAATCCCGCAAAATATCACGAAATTTCAGAGAGTTCACACTGAGACGGTCTGATCAGGCTGCAATTTAACCACTGCACTGCACATGAGCAATAGCATTAAAGTAGACCTGCATTGAAATAAATGTGGTCAGATCTCAGAAAGAAATAGCTGATATGTAATGGACTCCATTTATATAGCGCTTTTCCATCTGCATCAGATGCTCAAAGCGCTTTACAATAATGCCTCACATTCACCCCGATGTCAGGGTGCTGCCATACAAGGCACTCACTACACACCGGGAGCAATAGGGGATTAAAGACCTTGCCCAAGGGCCCTTAGTGATTTTCCAGTCAGGCGACCCAGGATCTTCTGGTCTCAAGGCCAACACCTTAACCACTAGACCATCACTTCCCCTATGTCTTATATGTATTTATAAGACCCTTATGAATGCAGTAAAGTAAATCTGCAAGCCCAAATTTGTAATTCAGCGGAGAAATCTTAATTTAAAAATGACAAATTTGCAGCTAAAATTTGGCCCTCAGTGAAAACTGTTTGTACATCCGGATCATTGCAGTGATGTCTGGCAGAAGACGGAGCACTCCCGCCTTCAGTCCGATCCCCCATTGAAATTGATTTTATCTGTTAGTAATGTTACTGTTATACACATCCTGGTTTCAGCATCCAAAAGTAAGCTGCAATGAATGTGAGATACAGCTCTGCATGCTCAAATCAGCGGCAACATCGACAGCGGGCGACGTTCTTCCCCGACGCCTCGCTGTCTGCCTCCGCTGCGCTTACTGAGTCTGCGTGCTCGGTAAATGCCAAAGCGGACCACTCACATCGCCCCCGTGTCTGCTGTGCAGCCGGCACCACATCCCTGTCTACTGAATGGAGGTGCAGCCAACTTGGCACAAGTCCAGAGAATATGCTCGCTGTTTTGATGCGGAGCGGCCGGTGACACCTGTAGCTGCAAGGACAGACTTTCCGCAGCGCCGCACGTCTCGGTAATCGGAGCCGCAGAGCTCCGTGGCTGCTGAGAGAGGTTTATATCTTTTTAATGACTTGGATTCGTTGTGGGTCCCGCCTCCGTACCCCGCGACAGTAACACCGGAGGCAAAAGACAGTAGATTTTCAATGCGACACCACTCAGTCAAACGGGCGTATGAAAAAGTCCCCCAAAATAATTTTCAAGCACAAATAAAAGAAATGTATACTCACCAAACGTGCCGCAAGACAATATGAAGTTTTAAAAAAGTAGATCCTTCCGTATATGACAAGAAAAAGGTGCAGATGCAAACTGACGTAAATCCACAAATTACAGTTGGCACGCACAATGCATGCTGGCATAGGGTCTTTTCCCTGATGTCTCGGCAGCGTCCCGGATGTGATGACAGATCTGGGCTTGCAGATTTACTTTACTACATTCAGAAGGATCTTATATGTAAATATAAGTCATTTTTTGGTCCAAAGATCTGACTGCATTTATTTCAATGCAGGTCTACTTTAACATAAAACTCTTTGCATTTTGTGCCTAAAACTATTGTGAATATATGATCTGAGTTTATAGACGTTGTCATTGTGTTTGTTTTATGTAAACCTGCGAGAATCTCAGGTAGTTTCACCGTTATTACAGTGGGCGGGGAATCGCTGTGAGCTGTGATCGCTTCCTGTTCATGTAATTCTGGAGGAAACTGAAGTTTGCTCTTTAACATCCTGCTTATTGTCCTTTACAGCACTGTTTGTTCCAGAATTAGTCTGTCCGGAATTAGTTGGTTTTAAATGAAACCATGAGTGAAAGGTGTTTTGCGCTTCATGTCCCCTGCCCACTGTCTGAGTGGAAGCATGTTGAAAGTAAATGATGCTCCTCCTTATTTCTTTTTTGTTTTCTTTTTTTTTGTGGGCCAGGTGCACAAACACAGAAGCTCTGGCTTTTTGTTTCAGTTTGGTTTGTGATCGCCTTTGAATTTACCCAGCAGAACTTGCAGTGCTTAAACTCGAAACTGGCTTAGCCGACTGCGTATTGAGTCAAAACTAAAAGTTAGAGGTTAGCTGTAATTTCCGCTAAATTTTTGGGTGGTTTATTGGTTTAGCATTATAAAAGTTAACCTTTCAATTAGCGGATTAGCGGTTATCAAAGCTAACTTTTTGGTTAGCTGTGCCCACCACTGTTCTGAGCTTTACAGGCGGGTCAGTGCCTGAGGACCTGGGTTTGATTCTTGTGTGTCCTTTGACAAGAACCTTTATCTGCACCGTCTCAGTCCACCTGGCTGAACCTGGTTTCTGGCCTTTGCTGAAAGAGTGACAGACTCTGATCTGCTTCACGGAATCGAGACCTGAGCACCAGAACCACCGGACCTCTGGTCCTGGTTTGGACTGAATTCCTCTTTGATTTGTGCTTTACACAAACATACTGTCCAAACTTGTTGTTGTTGTTGATGTTTGAAGGAACTCCAGACATTAATGAAAAACATGAACCTTTGACAGGAAGGAGACCGTGATCAAACAAACGGAGCATGTTTGATTCTGAGTGCTGTGAACCCATCCACGTCAGCACCTAGATGGTGACCTTGAGGTTGATCTTTAAATCTAGCCTGAGGTCAGCAGTTATATCACTCAATTTTCCTACAAAGTTTGATCCTAATTTGAGCTGCAGGCTGTTGGTGTCTCACTGAGCTGGTCTGGCATCCATCCTCAGTAGGTCCCAGGTGGCAGATGCACCCGTTTGCCATTACTGGAAACATGACGAACCCTCAGGCTTGCTTTAAGCTGGACACAGCTCTTGTGGCTTTTGTATCTAGTCCCAGAAGAGGGAAGAAACCCCTGCAGAGAATCTAGAGCAATCTTTAGAGCAAACAGGTGTGTCCTCATCATGCACCGGACTCACCCAACAGGGCACGCAGAAGTTTGGAGGGGTGCGGGTGGGGAACGGCCCCACGGAGGATGAAGCTGGCATCATGGACCATGACCAGCTGTCCCAGCACTCAGAGGAAGGAGACGAGGTGAGACTCAAACCGCATGCTGCTCTAGGCTTTGCTTTATTTTAGTGTGTCCACTCAGGCAGCATTCAGGAAAATGGTCACTTACAATGGTAACATCATTTTGCAACAAAGCCAGGGTTTTTCCTCTTCAGCTGAATCCTGCAGATCTCTGGATGGAAAAAATCAGACCTCACTAATCCCTGCAGGTCATCTCACCCTAGACAAAACCAGATCAGGTCTGGATCAGGGGAAATGTGGGCATGTCCGTGGCCAGGTGGAGCAAGGTCGTGTCAGCAGTCAGAGAGAACATGGACATGTCAGTGGCCAGGCAGAATGTAGGTGTGTAGGTGGTCAGGCGAAGCGTGTCTGTGGCCAGGCAGAGCATGGGCATGTCCATGGCCAGGTAAAATGTGGACATGTCCGTGGGCAGGCAAAGCGTGTCTGGGGCCAGGCAGAGCATTGGCGTGTCCATGGGCAGGTGGAGCGTAGGTGTGTCTGTGGCCATGTGGAGCAAGGACATGTCCATGGCCAGGGGAAATGTTGGCATGTCTGTGGCCAGGCAGAATGTAGGCGTTTCTGTGGTCAAGCGAACTGTGAGCATGTCTGTGGCCATGTAGAACGTGGACGTGTCCGTGGCCAGGCAGAACGTGGGCACGTTCATGGCCAGGCAGAACATGGGTGTGTTCGTGGCCATGCGAAGCATGGGCATGTCCATTGCCAGGCAGAACGTGAGCGTGTCTTTGGTCAGGCAAAATGTGGGTGTGTCTGTGGTCAGGCGAAGCTTGGGCGTGTCCTTGGCCAGGCAGAATGTAGGTGTGTCTGTGGCCAGGCAGAATGTGGGCGTGTCTGTGGCTGGGCGAGATATGGGTGTGTCTGTGGCCAGGCGGAGCATGGACGTGTCCATGGTCAGGTGGAGCAAGGGTGTGTCACTGGCCAGGTGGCGTGTGGGTTGTGTCCGTGGCCAGGTAGAGCGTGAGTTGTGTCTTTGTCCAGGGGAAATGTGGGCGTGCCGTTGGTAGGAAAAGCATGGGTATCGCT
Organism: Thalassophryne amazonica; assembly: GCF_902500255.1. Taxonomy (NCBI): domain Eukaryota; kingdom Metazoa; phylum Chordata; class Actinopteri; order Batrachoidiformes; family Batrachoididae; genus Thalassophryne; species Thalassophryne amazonica. Next base: position 9,186,345 of record NC_047120.1, read on the forward strand.
GTGGCCAGGCAGAACATGGCCGTGTCTGTGCCCAGGTGGAGCGTGGCTTATGTAGGCATCCAGGGGAAACGTGGGCATGCCGTGGGTAGGCGAAGTGTGGGCACATCTGTGGCCAGGCAAAACATGGGCGTGTCCATGGCCAAGTGAATCCTGTGCATGTCCATGGCCAGGTGGAGCGTGGGTTGTGTCTGTGTCCAGGGGAAACATGGGCGTGTCCATGGCCAGGAGAATGTAGGTGTGTCTGTGTCCAGGCAGAATGCGGGCATTTCCGTGCTGGCAAAATGTGGGTGTGTCTGTGGGAAGCTGAAATGTGGGCGTGTCCATGGCCAGGCAGAATGTGGGCATGTACTGTGTGCCATGTCAAGCACCACAGACCATCCCCACAGGAGGGAACATGCAGTGGGACCTGTGTCATGCCCTACCAGGAGACTCCAGGGACCAGCTACTCCACAATAGAGTGCAATAATCAGCAGGCGCCCAGTTCCAGCACCACACAGAACCCAAAACCCCACAGAAACCATGGAGCAATGCCCCGTACAAGAATACCAGGTAGGCCATAAGCCAGTGGCACCCCCAGTCACCCCAGTAACACCAACAAATTACACATATAAAGTAAAAAACCCAGAACTTGAGTTTCAGATATGTCACAGGGTGCACCTTCTCTTTTACGCTGGCTCCCATCAGCTCTAAAGTTCATGGCCACAATGTGTCACATGACCGTCAGATAACTGATTGATTGTTTAGAAAATTGTGGAGTCTGATCAGTCCCAGGTGCCCGAGTCCTTTCCGAGTCTGCAGGCTTCAGCTAAAGAGGACAAATGCAGGGAGGGCTCAAGAACACCTGTGTGTTCTTGATGGTAACTGACGGAGTTCAGGTGAAACTTGAACTCTGACCTTTCTCTGAACCTGCTTTCTGAATTAGGGACCAGAAGCTCTTCTGTGCTAAATAAAGTGTGAAGTTCAGCCTCCAGCCACTGTGGGGCGACACTCACTGTGTACCATCACCTTGTCTCCAATGACAACAGAACATTACATCAGTGTACAGAGATGAGACTGTCTGTGGAACCTGGAATGACCTTTGACCTTGCAGTCATGTTTTCTGACTATATTTTGGGGGAAGGAGTAAAGACACCCCCCCCACCCCCACCCAGAGGCACCACATGGCCTCCATACATTTTAGTTGTATGCAAAAGTTTGAGCACCCCTGAAAATTTTCATGATTTTCCTTTATAAATCATTGGTTGTCTGGATCAGAAGTTTCAGTTAATTATATCATATAGCAGACAAACACACTGATATTTGAAAAGTGAAATGAAGTTTCTAGTATTTACAGAAAGTGTGAAATACTTATTTCAACAAAATTAGGCAGGTGCGTAAATTTTGGCACCCTTGTCATTTTATTGATTTGAATACATTTAGCACTAATTATTGGAACACAAAATTGGTTTGGAAAACTCAGTGACCCTTGACCTCCTGACACAGGTGAATCTAATCATGAGAAAGTGTATTTAAGGTGGCCATTTACAAATGTTTCCCCGCTTTGCATATCTTCTAATGAGTGGCAACATGGGAGCCTCTAAACAACTCTCAAATGACCTGAAAACAACGATTGTTCAGCATCATGGTTTAGTGGAAGGATACAAAAAGCTATCTCAGAGATTTCTGCTGTCAGTTTCCACTGTGAGGAACATAGTGAGGAAATGGAAGACCGCAGGCACAGTACTAGTTATGGCCTGAAGTGGCAGGCCAAGAAAAATCTCAGATAAGCTGAAGCGAAGGATGGTAAGAATAATCATAGTCAACCCACAGACCTGCTCCAAAGACTTACAACATGATCTTGCTGCAGATAGTGTCTCTGTGCATTGTTCAACTATACAGAGCACTTTGTACAAGGACATGCTGTATGATGCTGTAATGCAGAGGAAGCCTTTTCTGCATACACGCCACAAATAGCGTCGCTTGAGGTATGCTAAAGCACATTTGGACAAGCCAGCTTAATTTTGGAATAAGGTGCTGTGGAATGATGAAACTAAAATTGAGTTATTTGGACATAACAAGGGGCGGTATGTATGGTTGAAAAAGAACATAGCATTCCAAGCAAAACACTTGCTACCTACAGTAAAATTTGGAGGTGGTTCCATCATGCTGTGGGGCTGTGTGGCAAGTGGGAATCTTGTTAAATTTGAGGGTCACGTGGATTCCACTCAATATCAGCAGATTCTTGAAAAAAATGTTCATGAATCAGTGACAAAGTTGAAGTTGTGCCAGGGCTGGATCTTTCAACAAGACAACGACCCTAAACACTGCTCAAAATCTACTAAGGCATTCATGCAGAGGAACAAGTACAATGTTCTGAATGGCCATCTCAGTCCCAGACCTGAATATTATTGAAAACATGTGGTGTGATTTTAAGCGAGCTGTCCATGCTTGGAAACCAACAAACCTGAGATGTTTTGTAAAGAAGAATGGTCCAAAATACCTTTAACCAGAATCCAGACTCTCATTGGAAGCTATTGGAAGCGTTTAGATGCCGTTATTTCTGCAAAAGGAGGTTCTGCTAAATATTGATTATTTGTTTCTGTTGGGGTGCCCAAATTTATGCACCTGCCTAATTTTGTTTAATGAATTATTGCACACTTTTTGTAAATCCTATAAACTTCATTTCACTTCTCAAATATCACTGTGTTTGTCTGCTATATAATATATTTAACTGAAATTGCTGATCCAAACAACCAGTGATTTATAAAGGAAAATCATGGAAATCATCAGGGGTGCACAAACTTTTACATACAACTGTATTACTTTCACTGATCAATGTGAAAATGTTTTGCTTCAAAACTTTATTAATGTGTTTTTGTTTACTTTCAAGCACTCAGAGGAAGAGACGGTAAGACCCCGAAATATCTGTCTCTGCCTGCATTTTTGTCTGTGTTTCTTTGTCTGTCTGTGTGTCTCTCTGTCTGTCTGTGTGTCTCTCTGTCTGTCTATAGTCTGTCTATACTTCTGGTATCAGTTATCATGTGTGTTTGATTTGTTTCCTATGTGTAGTTTTGTTTGTGTAACACTGACTCACATGACAGACAGGGGCATGCTCATTTGGAGCTTGTTTCTGGGTCCCTGCATCCCCGTGTTGTCTTTTCCTTCCCACTGTAGCCAAGTGCTTGCTCACAGGGGGTCGTTTTGACCGTTGGGGTTTTACCTAATTATTGTATGGCCTTGCCTTACAATATAAAGCACCTTGGGGCAACTGTTTGTTGTGATTTGGCGCTATATAAAAAAAAATTGATTGATTGATTGATTCCCTCGTCCTCAGCAGCTTGAATGTTTCGTCCCAGCATTCATCAGCTGCGTGTTTTTGCCATTACGCCACGTTAGCCACTTTGTTTTTCTTAGCCGCGTGTGTCTGCAAGCGTTTGAATGAGAACAATGAGTATTGCCTTCATGAACTCCGGTTCACGGGCGCACGGACAAAAGAGACGCACGGAAAGAGGAAACTGGGCCGTCCTCTGCCAGCGCCAACAAGAACAAGGTTGAGTAATAAATTCCATGTTTCCACCTCAAACAGGAAAAGGGTCTGCAGATTCACACAAACAGGCTCTTGAGCGGGGAAACCGAACTGCACCCATATACATCACACATGGTGGTCACAGCCAGGGGTCAGAGGTCAAAGCAGCCACTTGTCAAGAAGACATCATCATTTCCAAGTCGCAACATTGTCACTTTTCACACCAGACTGGAAGCACAAACATTAACATTAATACTGTCATTTCTATAAAAATAATAAATTAATAAATACAAAACATACCCCCAGTGCTAAAAATGAGACATTAATAATGAAAAAAAATCTCAGTGCTGAAAATCAGATAATGTTTTTGCTTAAAAAACTCTATGCTAAAAATTAATGTGATTGAAATCTCAGTGCTAAAATAGAGACGTTAACAATGTCATTGCTAGGACGTCTCGTATGGTGTTTAGGGAGGAGGCGTGTATTCAACTACCTGCAAAATGTCCAAGTCAAAGCGTAAGTCCCAAAGAGACAGAGAAGCTTTGCTGCTTCCTGCACCTGTAACTGTAACTGTGGTGACGATTTGCCCCCTGCTGGAAGACCACAGAGCTGTGCTGTCTGTGGACTTTAAGCCTTCTTTTGAAAGTTTGTCATCCAAGCTGGACAGGGTCCAATCTGCAGTGCTTGACCATGGTTTATGCATTAATTCTGAATCCACGCACACGGATTTGGAGCAGCTCAAGGCCAAGTACTCTGCACTCCGAAAAGACAAGTGGTTAAAATCCAAGATGGCAGACCTGGAGAGATGCAGCAGATGGCAGAATGTTCAGATTGTAGGTTTACCTGAAGTTGTTGAGGGGCCGCGCCCTTCTGTTTTTCTCCCAACTCCTCCTCAATTTCTGGGGGGGAATGGAGGTGCTCACTTCACCACTGGAATTGGATAGGGTGCACTGGAGCTCTGCCCCAAAGTGACTTCCAGAGGAAAACCTTGACCAGTTATCCTGCACTTTCATCATCTTCAAATAAAAGATCTGGTGATTCGGGAGACATGTAAGACATTGACCTGACCTACAATGGACATAAGATTCGGTTCTACGGTGATTACAGCCCTGACTTGGTGAGGCAGCGTGCAGAGTTCAAGAGCATGATCTCAGAACTCCACAAGCGGGGACTCAGGCCTGCGCTGCTGTTCCCAGCCAAACTGCACATAATTCTCCCGACAGGGAAGAGAATGTGTCTGCAATCTGCATCGGACTTCGACATGCTTGTTTGGGACTTGTGCAAAGACCGGAGGTGTTTTTCTGCACTGTTCCAGGTAAAGCAGGCTGATGGTGACCGTTGCCATTGTGGGTCAGACAGAGATGAGACACTTTGTGTTATGTGTTCAGTTCCTTCTAATCATTTTTTTCCCATCAGCCCCCCCATAATATCATTCAGTGTTAATTTTGTTGATCGGCACAATAACTCTTCCTCCACCGAAAATGTTCCTGTGATCAATGAAGAAAGAAGGGCGGAAGTGGAAAAAAGCACAAAAGAACGTGGAAAAGGAGGCGGTTTACAGTGTCTGTGCCTCTCATTTCTTTAAAACAGGGTGCAAACCCAACAGAGGTGGAGACCAGCAGGGAGTTCTTCCATTTCACTGGCTGAAGAACATTTTGCACTGAGCGCTTGTGATTGGCTCACACAGCCGTAGGACTGGCTGGTTCCCGCCTCCTTCTTTGCTGCTGTGCTCATTTTTGTACATATTTATTTTTGCTACATAAAATTCCCTTCATAAATAGTTTTTTAACCAAAGTGTTGGTTTTTTTTTTTTTCACTGACACTCAAAATTAAAGCAAAAAAAAAAAAAAAAAAAAAAATGTAAATGTCTCAACTGTCTGATTCATGTCACCTCCAGGCAGATTTTTGACATTGTGACTTTGTGCAGGTCTCATTTTCCGTGAGCGCAGAAGAAGTGGAGACCAGCCAGATGTCTATCCTGTTACTGCTAATTACTTTTTTGTATTTTAGTAGTACCTGGACCTGAAATAATTTTTTTTTTTTTGCTTTTCACTTTATTTCCTATTTCTTTTAAATTTCCAATTTTTTAATTCTCTTTGCTTGATGTGTAACATGTGCCTTTGGGTTTTTTTCCCCCATATGTGTGCATGAAGACAAACGAGATCTACGTCTGGGTACCAACAAAGTAACTTGAACTTCTGACCATGACATCACATAGCAGTTCACATTGAAGAATCACTTTTGTACCATTTTATGCCTTCACAAGAAAATGAGTGTATAATACAGCATTCAGTGTGGAGAACGTCCATCAGTCCGTGGAGACGTCTGTCTGCATCCTGGAGAGAGCCCCGAAGTCTGTTTGCATCCCACACAGGGCCCCAACATCCATCTGCATCTCAGAGAGACCTCCGACGTCCGTCTGCATCCCAGAGAGACCCCCCAAGTCCATCTGCATCCCCCACAGAGCCCTGACTTCCGTCTGCATCCCGGACAGAGCCCTGATGTCCATCTGCATCCCGGACAGAGCCCCGATGTCCATCTGCATCCCGGACAGAGCCCCGATGTCCATCTGCATCCCGGACAGAGCCCCGATGTACATCTGCATCCTAGACAGAGCCCCGACGTCCGTCTGCATCCCCACAGAGCCCAACGTCCGTCTGTATCCTGGACAGAGCCCCAACGTCCATCTTTATCCAAGAGAGAGCCCAGGGTCAAAATGCATAGAACACTGCCATCTACTGGATGGCAGTGTGAATAGCCCCCACCCAAATATCACACGGTCGTTGCACTGAATCACACTTAACAAACAGAATTTTCAGTTTTGCAAATGCCTTTTTTTCACAAATGGAAAAACATGACATATTTTACAAATACACATTTATTTGTAAAAACCATCACACACATTACAGTAACGTCTGTTGGTTTTTACATATAATAAACCAACCAATCAGTGATGAGCAGAGGGTCATTTTCCCATAATGCCTTTTGGCATCTGTGTGTTAATGTTCAACACTTCAGAATTAGCGCATTATTTTAAAACTAAAACACGTGTTATATTTTCACTTTGTAAAAATGACAGTTGACATTAATGCAGATAAACTATCTGGATTAAGTTGGTTTATAAATCAAAACCATAAGTCAAAGCTGCTTTGCTTTTCATGACTTCTGCCTCACGTCGGCAGGCAGAAGTTGGTTTACATTCACGTATGTTGAATGTAAATGACTCTTTCTTACAGCAGTGGGCATAAACAACATACCTCAGTCTGTAGTCAAAACCATACATTCTGTAGTCAGAACCTCACATTCTGTAGTCAGACCCACACAGTTGTTGGTCTGACCCACAGAGTCTGTAGTCTGACCCACACAGTCTTTGGTCTGACCCACACAGTCTGTAGTCAGAACCACACAGTCTGTGGTAGGACAAGCTGGTCAGGAAGACCGGATCAGTGCTGGGAAGGAGCCTCGTCCCACTGGGGATTGTTGTGAAGAGGTGCATGATGGGCAAGCTGCTGGATATCAAGGACAATGCTCCCACGCGCTCCACCACATCCTGGCAGAGCAGAGCAGCAGTCGCAGTGGGAGGCTCATCTCCCTGCACTCCCGGACTGAGCGGCCCAGGAGGTCCTCCCCCCATAGCCATCAGACTGTCCAAGATCTCAGTCGATGGCAGAGCCTGCTGAGCTGATGGCAGCAGCCTTGTTTGAACCAAGATCTACTTTTAAAGTTGTCAGTGTATCGAGACCTACCAAGCCACATTGAAGCCAGCATAGCCACAATTTATTGTGCACCAGTATAATAACACAACTTTTCTGGGACTAAAATAAAGTAGATCCTCAGACAGCTCAGGAAGTTCAACCTGCCCCAGGAACTGCTCCTCATCTTCTACACATCCATCATCCAGTCTGTCCTCCAGATCGGGCCGTGTTTATGGAATCGGCAGCTCAGCTCTTACAAAAACTCTGTGAATTCTGTGAAAGAAGAGAAATAAAGTGAGATGCCATTATGTTATCAAAATTGGACATTGTTGCTCCTTTTTTCATCTGTTGCAATTTCCACGACTAAAGGGAGAATGAGACACAGTTGGGAGGATAAACAGGAAGAAAGCAAATGAAGAGACAAAAGAGAACCAGGTCAAAATAAAAGAGGACATGAACTGGAATTGACCTACCCAGAAACAAACAATCAATCGATACTTTGAAATAAACTAAAACAAAATTGAGACTTTAAAAAAAAACACTAAAAAACACTAAAATATGAATGAAGCAAAACTGGAAAAACAATGAATCCAAAATCAACACACACCACAGGGACACTTGAGGAAGGCAGAGGAAGAAGACAGACATTGGGATCTTTATAAGTAGCAGCAGGACTGAAACCACGTGTGTGACAGAGTTTGCGAAAAGACAGGAGGCGGGGCTTGCTGTGATTCTCTTTGGGAGTGATGAGGACAGGCAGGATTAGCAATGAACACATCAGGGGGACAGCACAGGGGTACGGTTTGGAGACAAAGTCAGGTGAGACTGAGATGGTTTGGACATGTGCAGAGGAGGAACCCAGGGTATATAGGGAGAAGGATGCTGAAGATAGAGCCACCAGGCAGGAGGAGAAGAGGGAGGACAAAGAGGAGGTTATAGGATGTGCTGAGGGAGGTCATGCAGGTGGTTGGTGAGACAGAATAAGACACAGAGGACAGGGTGAGATGGAGACAGATGATCTTCCGTGGCGCCCCTTAATGGGAGTAGCTGGAAGAAGAAGAAGATGATGATTGTTCAGGAACATGAAATCTGTGCAGCCTGAGAAAATTATTAGATTTTTTTTTTCAGCCAAGATGTATGCAAACCTATGCCTCAACTGTGGATGGATGGATGGATGGATGGATGGATGGATGGATGGATGGATGGATGGATGGATGGATGGATGGATGGATGGATGGATGGATGGATAATATGTTGTGTGGTGTCTCTATCCAGTTTGACTTTGGTGATGTAGCTGTCCATCAGGCCATCCACACCATAGAGTACTGCTTGGGCTGCATCTCCAACACCGCCTCCTACCTGCGCCTGTGGGCCCTCAGCCTGGCTCATGCACGTGAGACACACACACACACACACACACACACACACACACACACACACACACACACACACACACACACACACACACACACACACACACACACACACACACACACACACACACACACACACACACAACTGCATGTTCAGCTGCACTGGTGGAAAGGTGCTAAAGGTCTTTCCTTTGTGTTGTGTTCAGAGCTGTCTGAGGTGCTGTGGTCCATGGTCATGCACTTGGGTCTGTCGTCCCACAGCGGTGGAGGGTTTCTTGGTCTGTCCATCATATTCTCAGTCTTTGCCACCCTCACCGTTGCCATCCTACTTGTCATGGAGGGTCTGTCTGCCTTCCTGCACGCCCTGCGCCTGCACTGGTAAGCAAGACACACACGCACATAGACACACACGTGCACATACGCACACATAGACACGGAGACACACATGTGCACATAGACACGCGCATACACCCACATAGACACAAACGTGCACATAGACACGCATATACACACACATAGACACACATGTGCACATAGACACACACATGCACATAAACACACACGTGCATACACACATAGACACACGTGCACATACACACACATGCACATACACACGCATATACACACACATAGACACGACACGCGTGCAAACACATACACACACGCACACATGCTGCGTTAACTGAACAATTGAAAACTGTTGATGAGTAAATTTGACAGAACTTTTGATTTCATTCTTCAAACTTCCAAATTCCAAAATCAACTGAACAAAACAAAAACCAATAAAGTTTATTAACATGTAATAAAATGTCTGATATTGAAAAGCGTGTGACCTTCTGCAGCAACAGTCACAGGAACTAAATCCTGAGGACCAGGTCCTACTGCCACAGGGAGTCTTAGTTCCTGCTGGCTGGAAGGGTCCAGATCAGCACTCACACATAAAGAGCGCCATCTTGAGGTAGAGAGCAGCAATAAGAAGAGTGTGACTGTTGTGGTGGCTTCACTGATCAGTGTTTTGGAGGCTGTTAGTAGTTGTCAGACCTGAACTGATCCAGGACGAAAGTTTGATTTGTCTTCTGCTGCTTTTACTTTGGGCCCCTTCACACATACAACCAATTCCCATGAAGTTGGGACATTGTGTAGAATGAATATAAAACAGAATACAATGATTTGTAAATCCTCTTGAACCTATATACAATTGAATACAAAGACAAGATATTTAATGTTCAAACTGATAAACTTTATTGTTTTTGTGCAAATATTTGCTCATTTTGAAATGGGTGCCTGCAACATGTTTCAAAAAAGCTGGGACAGTGGTATGTTTACCACTGTGTTACATCACCTTTCCTTCTAACAACACTCAATAAGCGTTTGGGAACTGAGGACACTAAATTGTTGAAACTTTGTAGGTGGAATTCTTTGCCATTCTTGCTTGATGTACGACTTCAGTTGTTCAACAGTCCGGGGTCTCGGTTGACGTATTTTGCGCTTCATAATGCGCCACACGTTTTCAATGGGCAACAGGTCTGGACTGCAGCTAGGCCAGTCAAGTACCCGCACTCTTTTACTACGAATCCACGCTGTTGTAACACTTGAAGAATGTGGCTTGGCATTGTCTTGCTGAAATAAGCAGGGACGTCCCTGAAAAAGACATTGCTTGGATGGCAGCATGTGTTGCTCCAAAACCTGGATGTACCTTTCAGCATTGATGGTGCCATCACAGATGTGTAAGTTGCCCATGTCATGGGAACTAAAACACTCCCATACATCACAGATTCTGGCTTTTGAACTTTGTGCTGGTAACAATCTGGATGGTCTTTCTCCTCTTTTGTCTGGAGGATACGACGTCCATGATTTCCAAAAACAATTTGAAACATGGACTCATCAGACCACAGCACACTTTTCCACTTTGCGTCTGTCCATTTCAAATGAGCTCAGGCCCAGAGAAGGTGGCGGTGTTTCTGGATATTGTTGATGTATGGCTTTCACTTTGCATGATAGAATTTTAACTTGCACTTGTAGATGTAGCGACGAACTGTGTTAACTGACAATAGATTTCTGAATTGTTCCTGAGCCCACGCGGTAAGATCCTTTACACAATGATGTCAGTTTTTAATGCAGTGCTGCCTGAGGGATTGAAGGTCACGGGCATTCAATGACGGTTTTCGGCTTTGCCGCTTACATGTAGAAAGTTCTCCAGACTCTCAGAATCTTCTGATTATATTATGGACTGTAGATGATGGAATCCCAAAATTCCTTGCAACTGAATGTTGCGAAACATTGTTCTTAAACTGATGGACTATTTTTTAATGCAGACACTTTTGGTGATGCTCCTTTTATATCCAATCATGAGTCTCCTCAGTTCCCAAACACTTTTTGAGTGTTGTTAGAAGGAAAGGTGATGTAACACAGTGGTAAACATACCACTGTCCCAGTTTTTTTGAAACGTGTTGCAGGCATCCATTTCAAAATTAGCAAATATTTGCACAAAAACAATAAAGTTTATCAGTTTGAACATTAAAGATCTTTTCTTTGTGGTGTATTTAATTGAATATAAGTTGAAGAGGATTTGCAAATCATTGTATTCTGTTTTATATTCATTCTACACAATGTCCCAACTTCATTGGAATTGGGGTTGTAGTACCGATGTGGTTGAATTGCACATGAAGTGCGCATGAAGCAGGAATCGTATGCAATACGTGTAAAATCGCAGCTTACTCTAACACCTCGTACACCTGTTGCTAACTATTTGCGCACACCAGCGGCAGGTGTCGGCCAAATTCGAGCTGACACACATGAACATCAAACACCGCTTGCTTGGCACTTAGAAAATGTGTGGCCATTCACGCTGTTAACACGACAACAGTCAGCAGACTGTCGAGCTGGATGTGAAATTTGTCTAAGTATCTCCACAAGTGTGGCTTTGCAGACACAGGGGTGTGTTTGCTGACAGGAGCGGCTGTGGAGGTCTGTGGTTTTGGACGTCACAGCTGGGGAACACATACTGTGTTTGGACAGACATGAACTAAGAACTGTCCACTGTGACATGCATGTGTCTGACTGCTGTCCTCCAGTGGACTGACATAAAAATGTATATCTGTTTTTATGCTGTTGCAATGGGCTGCAGCGAGCGCGCGCACAGTGCGCACATTGACAGGCTGCCCCAGGTGAAACGCACTGTCAGATCATAACATACAGCAGGTGATCTGAATGTCACGTCATCCACGTGAGCTCTGTTCCACATGACGCAGTGTCTGTCCTGCGGCGCGCCATCCACAAGACATGCATGTCAGGCAGGACATGCTGGACGTGCCACCAGCAGATGTTGACATGATAAGAGTTCCCTGCCATTCATGTCATTTTGTGACTGTCTATGACCATGGGTCATCTACAGAGGAACAGAGGGATCATACTTGTATTTCCAGCTTGATAAGAAGGATTCATTAAAATGCTGTGTTTATATATGGTGTGTGGTTTTATTTATTTTTTTAAATATGTCCATGTCCTTCTTGATATCAGGCATTTTCCTGCACCTTTTACAGGACAGCGGTGGTAGTGCAGTGGAAAAGTTTCTGGCTGGCAATCAGAGCTTGTGGAAATTGCAGGTTCGAATCCCATGGGTGGCATGTATTTTTATTTTTTTTTATTTTTACAGTAGCTTGCACGACGTGGTTACACATACTCCAGCTGCTCCCACTGTGTTCCCACATGCACAAAACCCTCGCAGCGGCATCGTGCATGCGTTTTCATGGTTCACTCATACGAGCTGTTCTGCCGTGATTCACCCTGATTTGTACTTAGTTGTATTATGTGTGAAGGGGCCCTTAGGAACTTTTAAGGTAGATAACATCCAAAGACCCTACTCATTTTTGGGGGCTATAACTCAGAATGTACTGGCTGTACTACATACACACACATATATATATATATACACACACACACTCAACAAAAATATAAATGCAACACTTTTGGTTTTGCTCTCATTTTGTATGAGATGAACTCAAAGATCTAAAACTTTTTCCACATACACAATATCACCATTTCCCTCAAACATTGTTCACAAACCAGTCTAAATCTGTGATAGTGAGCACTTCTCCTTTGCTGAGATAATCCATCCCACCTCACAGGTGTGCCATATCAAGATGCTGATTAGACACCATGATTAGTGCACAGGTGTGCCTTAGACTGCCCACAATAAAAGGCCACTCTGAAAGGTGCAGTTTTATCACACAGCACAATGCCACAGATGTCGCAAGATTTGAGGGAGCGTGCAATTGGCATGCTGACAGCAGGAATGTCAACCAGAGCTGTTGCTCGTGTATTGAATGTTCATTTCTCTACCATAAGCCGTCTCCAAAGGCGTTTCAGAGAATTTGGCAGTACATCCAACCAGCCTCACAACCGCAGACCACGTGTAACCACACCAGCCCAGGACCTCCACATCCAGCATGTTCACCTCCAAGATCGTCTGAGACCAGCCACTCGGACAGCTGCTGAAACAATCGGTTTGCATAACCAAAGAATTTCTGCACAAACTGTCAGAAACCGTCTCAGGGAAGCTCATCTGCATGCTCGTCGTCCTCATCGAGGTCTCGACCTGACTCCAGTTCGTCGTCGTAACTGATTTGAGTGGGCAAATGCTCACATTCGCTGGCATTTGGCACGTTGGAGAGGTGTTCTCTTCACGGATGAATCCCGGTTCACACTGTCCAGGGCAGATGGCAGACAGCGTGTGTGGCGTCGTGTGGGTGAGCGGTTTTCTGATGTCAATGTTGTGGATCGAGTGGCCCATGGTGGCGGTGGGGTTATGGTATGGGCAGGCGTCTGTTATGGACGAAGAACACAGGTGCATTTTATTGATGGCATTTTGAATGCACAGAGATACCGTGACGAGATCCTGAGGCCCATTGTTGTGCCATACATCCAAGAACATCACCTCATGTTGCAGCAGGATAATGCACGGCCCCATGTTGCAAGGATCTGTACACAATTCTTGGAAGCTGAAAATGTCCCAGTTCTTGCATGGCCGGCATACTCACCGGACATGTCACCCATTGAGCATGTTTGGGATGCTCTGGACCGGCGTATACGACAGTCTGTACCAGTTCCTGCCAATATCCAGCAACTTCGCACAGCCATTGAAGAGGAGTGGACCAACATTCCACAGGCCACAATTGACAACCTGATCAACTCTATGCGAAGGAGATGTTTTGCACTGCTTGAGGCAAATGGTGGTCACACCAGATACTCTCTGGTATCCCCCCCAATAAAACAAAACTGCACCTTTCAGAGTGGCCTTTTATTGTGGACAGTCTAAGGCACACCTGTGCACTAATCATGGTGTCTAATCAGCATCTTGATATGGCACACCTGTGAGGTGGGATGGATTATCTCAGCAAAGGAGAAGTGCTCACTATCACAGATTTCGACTGGTTTGTGAACAATATTTGAGGGAAATGGTGATATTGTGTATGTGGAAAAAGTTTTAGATCTTTGAGTTCATCTCATACAAAATGGGAGCAAAACCAAAAGTGTTGCGTTTATATTTTTGTTGAGTATATATATGTGAATGAAACCTACGGACACAGTGGTTTGTCTCTGTGGGTCTTGTGTGCCGTCCCCCGGCAGTCTGCTACTCTCAGAATAGCACTGTTAAATGAGCGCTCTGTTACTAATAAGATTTTTTTTCTTGAATGATTATATTTGATGCAAGGAGCTGGACTTTTTATTTCTGACTGAAACCTAGCACAGAGAAATAGTCCTCTGAGGACTCGCTGTGGTTTGTAAGAGCAGCTGTGTGTTCCGACGGTTGAGATCAGAGTCATTCTCATCATTTGAATTACAAATTTTAAAAGTCGGCAGAATGAATCCTTTTTATTTGTCAAGCCGGGCGGGAGTCCAGCACCCGGAGAGGGTGGACCCACAATACAAACTCCCAGACCAGGCTTTGGAGTAAAAGTAGTTGTCATTTTTATTCCAGGCTGAGGTTCAGTACACAGGTTGTCAGGCAGCGGAGCAGAGGTACAAACAGGGTAAGGCAAAAACGCAGTCATATCCAGGTAGGGGTCGGAGGCATGAGCAAACACTGACACAAGGGCTGAGGCAAAAGGCGCGGCCAAGAAACACGGAGCAAGATTCAGGTACATGGCAAGACAAATCAGGACTGAATACAAAAGGCTGGAATGTGTGCTAGAAGTGACGACAAACTGGCAAAGGTGTGGTTGCTGGGAGGAAATTAAATAAGCAGGTGTTAACAAGGTGCACATGAGGAGAAGTATCTAGAAAGGGGGTGTGGCTGGTGGATAAAGAGTATGGATGGGGCAAGATAGTGAGGAAGGGAGTGTGCTCTCCCTAACCCTAACAAAGACACGTGAGCTGGTGCAAGAGCGGGAGTAAATGAAAACACAAAGTAGACTGGATGAAAGTGTGAGAGGAGGGCACAGAGCTGGTGAAGTGACATGATGTGACAACACAAACAGGGATGCGAGCAGGATGAAGACATAATGGCAGGTGCAGGGCGTGGAGTGAAACAGGGAACTATGAACCAAGCCAAACACAAGACAGAATAAAAGAACATGAGAACTGATCAGGGAATACATGAACAAATGAATACTAAAGCAGAACAACAAGAAAAATGGAGACTACATGATAACAGATACAAAACCCAATGTTACAATGTAACTGAAAACACAAATGAGAAAATAAACAAGTGATAAATGATCAGTAATGCAACCACAAACCAGCTGAAGAAAACTAGAACAGAACAGAAACCAAAAACCCGATACTAAAGCAGAACAGATAATAATAGAAAAGAGAATAGCAAAAATAAACAGATAATAACTAAATGATAAACAATGAAAACACAGACTGACTGAGAAAAACAAGAACGGAACTAAACCATGACAGAAGTATGAAAAGAAACAAAGGAAACAAAGTGACAAAGCAAAATAGAACAGAGAGAAAACAGGTGATGAAAAGAAACAACTAATAAAGCAAAGCAGGAGCAGATGGTGGGTAAAAGAAAGGAGGAAAAAACAAAACCAACACCCTGCTCAGGGCCAAAACCTGACATTATTGTGTTGTCCACCCGCTCAGTGCAGCTCCTTCCTCAAGGACTTTAGTGACTTTTTGTCTACAATTCTCAAGTTGCCGAGGCTTTATTTGGTGGTGATTTTCAGTTCCACGCTGATGATGCTTTAGATAAATCTGCTGCTAAATTCATCAGTTTGATGGAATCTTTTAATCTGATCCAATGTATGTCTGGTCCCACACACAGCAAAGGTCAGGTTTAGGATCTTAGTTCTCTCAGTCTTGATATTATTCTGAGGACATTTTTATTCCTGATCATGTTTGTGTTCTTTTTAATCTGGATTGTCCGTCTCCTCTTGTGTTTTTAATCATTATACTGCAGATGTTTTTCCTTATGTTCTCCAATGCCATATACCAACACAGGGCAGAGTAGCTTCCTAAACTCTGTGAGTGAGATAGATTATCAATCAATCAATCAATTTTTTTTTATATAGCGCCAAATCACAACAAACAGTTGCCCCAAGGCGCTTTATATTGTAAGGCAAGGCCATACAATAATTATGTAAAACCCCAACGGTCAAAACGACCCCCTGTGAGCAAGCACTTGGCTACAGTGGGAAGGAAAAACTCCCTTTTAACAGGAAGAAACCTCCAGCAGAACCAGGCTCAGGGAGGGGCAGTCTTCTGCTGGGACTGGTTGGGGCTGAGGGAGAGAACCAGGAAAAAGACATGCTGTGGAGGGGAGCAGAGATCGATCACTAATGATTAAATGCAGAGTGGTGCATACAGAGCAAAAAGAAAAGAAACAGTGCATCATGGGAACCCCCCAGCAGTCTACGTCTATAGCAGCATAACTAAGGGATGGTTCAGGGTCACCTGATCCAGCCCTAACTATAAGCTTTAGCAAAAAGGAAAGTTTTAAGCCTAATCTTAAAAGTAGAGAGGGTGTCTGTCTCCCTGATCTGAATTGGGAGCTGGTTCCACAGGAGAGGAGCCTGAAAGCTGAAGGCTCTGCCTCCCATTCTACTCTTACAAACCCTAGGAACTACAAGTAAGCCTGCAGTCTGAGAGCGAAGCGCTCTATTGGGGTAATATGGTACTACGAGGTCCCTAAGATAAGATGGGACCTGATTATTCAAAACCTTATAAGTAAGAAGAAGAATTTTAAATTCTATTCTAGAATTAACAGGAAGCCAATGAAGAGAGGCCAATATGGGTGAGATATGCTCTCTCCTTCTAGTCCCCGTCAGTACTCTAGCTGCAGCATTTTGAATTAACTGAAGGCTTTTTAGGGAACTTTTAGGACAACCTGATAATAATGAATTACAATAGTCCAGCCTAGAGGAAATAAATGCATGAATTAGTTTTTCAGCATCACTCTGAGACAAGACCTTTCTGATTTTAGAGATATTGCGTAAATGCAAAAAAGCAGTCCTACATATTTGTTTAATATGCACTTTGAATGACATATCCTGATCAAAAATGACTCCAAGATTTCTCACAGTATTACTAGAGGTCAGGGTAATGCCATCCAGAGTAAGGATCTGGTTAGACACCATGTTTCTAAGATTTGTGGGGCCAAGTACAATAACTTCAGTTTTATCTGAGTTTAAAAGCAGGAAATTAGAGGTCATCCATGTCTTTATGTCTGTAAGACAATCCTGCAGTTTAGCTAATTGGTGTGTGTCCTCTGGCTTCATGGATAGATAAAGCTGGGTATCATCTGCGTAACAATGAAAATTTAAGCAATACCGTCTAATAATACTGCCTAAGGGAAGCATGTATAAAGTGAATAAAATTGGTCCTAGCACAGAACCTTGTGGAACTCCATAATTAACTTTAGTCTGTGAAGAAGATTCCCCATTTACATGAACAAATTGTAATCTATTAGACAAATATGATTCAAACCACCGCAGCGCAGTGCCTTTAATACCTATGGCATGCTCTAATCTCTGTAATAAAATTTTATGGTCAACAGTATCAAAAGCAGCACTGAGATCTAACAGAACAAGCACAGAGATGAGTCCACTGTCCGAGGCCATAAGAAGATCATTTGTAACCTTCACTAATGCTGTTTCTGTACTATGATGAATTCTAAAACCTGACTGAAACTCTTCAAATAGACCATTCCTCTGCAGATGATCAGTTAGCTGTTTTACAACTACCCTTTCAAGAATTTTTGAGAGAAAAGGAAGGTTGGAGATTGGCCTATAATTAGCTAAGATAGCTGGGTCAAGTGATGGCTTTTTAAGTAATGGTTTAATTACTGCCACCTTAAAAGCCTGTGGTACATAGCCAACTAACAAAGATAGATTGATCATATTTAAGATCGAAGCATTAAATAATGGTAGGGCTTCCTTGAGCAGCCTGGTAGGAATGGGGTCTAATAAACATGTTGATGGTTTGGATGAAGTAACTAATGAGAATAACTCAGACAGAACAATCGGAGAGAAAGAGTCTAACCAAATACCGGCATCACTGAAAGCAGCCAAAGATAACGATACGTCTTTGGGATTATCTCGTCAATAGTTTTATATCCTCATTGAGGACAACTTTGGATGCTGTAGCTCCTCTGAAAAAGAGAGCCTTAAATCAGAAGTGCCTGACTCCGTGGTATAACTCACAAACTCGCAGCTTAAAGCAGATAAGCCGGAAGTTGGAGAGGAAATGGTGTGTCACTAATTTAGAAGATCTTCACTTAGCCTGGAAAAAGAGTCTGTTGCTCTATAAAAAAGCCCTCCGTAAAGCTAGGACATCTTACTACTCATCACTAATTGAAGAAAATAAGAACAACCCCAGGTTTCTTTTCAGCACTGTAGCCAGGCTGACAAAGAGTCAGAGCTCTATTGAGCTGAGTATTCCTTTAACTTTAACTAGTAATGACTTCATGACTTTCTTTGCTAATAAAATTTTAACTATTAGAGAAAAAATTACTCATAATCATCCCAAAGACATATCGTTCTCTTTGGCTGCTTTCAGTGATTTGGTTAGACTTGTTCTCTCCGATTGTTCTGTCTGAGGTATTTTCATTAGTTACTTCATCCAAACCATCAACATGTCTATTAGACCCCATTCCTACCAGGCTGCTCAAGGAAGCCCTACCATTAATTAATGCTTCGATCTTACATGTGATCAATCTGTCTTTATTAGTTGGCTATGTACCACAGGCTTTTAAGGTGGCAGTAATTAAACCATTACTTAAAAAGCCATCACTTGACCCAGCTATCTTAGCTAATTATAGGCCAATCTCCAACCTTCCTTTTCTCTCAAAAATTCTTGAAAGGGTAGTTGTAAAACAGCTAACTGATCATCTGCAGAGGAATGGTCTATTTGAAGAGTTTCAGTCAGGGTTTAGAATTCATCATAGTACAGAAACAGCATTAGTGAAGGTTACAAATGATCTTCTTATGGCCTCAGACAGTGGACTCATCTCTGTGCTTGTTCTGTTAGACCTCAGTGAATGCTTTTGATACTGTTGACCATAAAATTTTATTACAGAGATTAGAGCATGCCATAGGTATTAAAGGCATTGCGCTGCAGTGGTTTGAATCATATTTATCTAATAGATTACAATTTGTTCATGTAAATGGGGAATCTTCTTCACAGACTAAGGTTAATTATGGAGTTCCACAAGGTTCTGTGCTAGGACCAATTTTATTCACTTTATACATGCTTCCCTTAGGCAGTATTATTAGACAGCATTGCTTAAATTTTCATTGTTACGCAGATGATACTCAGCTTTATCTATCCATGAAGCCAGAGGACACACTCAAATTAGCTAAACTGCAGACATGGATGACCTCTAATTTCCTGCTTTTAAACTCAGATAAAACTGAAGTTATTGTACTTGGCCCCACAAATCTTAGAAACATGGTGTCTAACCAGATCCTTACTCTGGACGGCATTACCCTGACCTCTAGTAATACTGTGAGAAATCTTGGAGTCATTTTTGATCAGGATATGTCATTCAATGCGCATGTTAAACAAATATGTAGGACTGCTTTTTTGCATTTGCGCAATATCTCTAAAATTAGAAAGGTCTTGTCTCAGAGTGATGCTGAAAAACTAATTCATGCATTTATTTCCTCTAGGCTGGACTATTGTAATTCATTATTATCAGGTTGTCCTAAAAGTTCCCTGAAAAGCCTTCAGTTAATTCAAAATGCTGCAGCTAGAGTACTGACAGGGACTAGAAGGAGAGAGCATATCTCACCCATATTGGCCTCTCTTCATTGGCTTCCTGTTAATTCCAGAATAGAATTTAAAATTCTTCTTCTTACTTATAAGGTTTTGAATAATCAGGTCCCATCTTATCTTAGGGACCTCATAGTACCATATCACCCCAATAGAGCGCTTCGCTCTCAGACTGCAGGCTTACTTGTAGTTCCTAGGGTTTGTAAGAGTAGAATGGGAGGCAGAGCCTTCAGCTTTCAGGCTCCGCTCCTCTGGAACCAGCTCCCAATTCGGATCAGGGAGACAGACACCCTCTCTACTTTTAAGATTAGGCATAAAACTTTCCTTTTTGCTAAAGCTTATCGTTAGGGCTGGATCAGGTGACCCTGAACCAGCCTGTAGGGAAAAGAGTCACAGGATGAATATAATAATGTTTTGGAATATTGAAAATTATCACTAGTGGATAATTTTATCTCGGGGCACCACTTATTTCAAAGTATAAGTACTTTTTAGTTTAAACATTCATTAATTGATTAGTCTCAATTTAATTAATCAGCGTCAGTTTCTAAAGGATAAGCTCCGCAGGTCAGATCCGACACCCTCTGTAAAACCATACAAAAATCATAGACAACTTCACACGTTTAAGATATTGATTTAACCCTGGCAGGAGTTAAATAACAGGACATATCACAGTGATCGATTTAATGATTTCAACCGTCAATGAGCAATGATTATATGATGTTCTGATAGTTTGGTTTCGTAGCGGGAGTTTTAGGAGTAAGATTCGTCCTAATTTAATAGGTAATTTACTTTGGTATTTGTTAACCTGATAGATTATCTGACAACATAGCCTGGTCTTACTTTGCGCAGTGCAGCAGGTCTCCGTGAGGTCCGATGCTGGAATCGTCTGGTTCAGTCGACGCTCTGTTCACCACACAGCTTCGTCAGGGACCTTGACAAAGAGGCTCTGCCGGTCCGACCCGCTCGGTCTCGTCAGTGGCGGGGATGATTTCTGTTATTGTGCTGTGGTTTCGCGGCGGCAGTTCAAGTCGCTGTTGAACGTCTCAGCTGACCTGGATGTTTTCTCTGCAGCGCTCTGGAGTATGGCTTGTCAGAATAAAGGTTTGAGCATCTTTATTCTCTATCAAAAATCAAAAATTCGTCTTTCGTCGTCGTCTTTTGTAAGCTTGGTCAAATCAGGATTCAATGCAAGAATAGCTGACTTTAGAAGAAAAATGTTCATGAAAGGAATTTAGAGTTTGAAGAAGAAAAAGGTTTTAATTTGAAAATTTGAAAAAGGAAGTTAAATGCGCCGGCGCGTTTAACTTGATAAAGGTTGCAAAAGTTATCTGTCGGAAAAATAAAGTAAATTCTTGTCAGTACGCCAAACAAGAATGAATCTTAAGTAGCACGTGGCTTTAGACAAAGGGTCATAAATCTTTTTCTACTGACGGCTAGGCGCGTCTTTAGACTCAAGGAAGCGTGGAGAGAGGAGAAGAGTGAAGAGTGTAAGAGTAAGAGCCAAAAGCGTAAGAGAGCGAATTCCCTGGCGCGAGCTCTTTTAAAGGTTTAATAAGCTCCACCCCCAAGAGTTCTGGGTAACGTAGTTTCTGGAGTTTCCTTTGTCTAGTTTTATATATATAAATCAGCGTGGTTCCAACATTCCGCTTTGAAACCAAACTAAGTCCTGCAGAATAAATCTTGTAACTGGTTTACCTGTAATTATATACCACACACACACACACACACACACACACACACACACACACACACACACACACACACACACACACACACACACACACACACACACACACACACACACACACACACACACACACACACATATAAGAACACACTAAGTAAACATTCCCCAATGAACAGAGTATAACACATCAAATATAATACTTTCATGCATAAATAGAAAAGAGTGACATGTTTCCTTTTCTCTGTTTTTTTTTTCTTTTTTCTTTTGCTACGACAATACAATGAAATTTCCTTTTTAAAATGAGGTTAGGAGTTTGGAGTCTTGCAGGAAATCAATCCTGTCCTTCCCAAATCATCCCAAAGGGGTCATAGCAGAGCTGTGAAAGGGGTGCTGAGTTGCGTCTGGTTTGGGGAATTGATAAGAATTCACAGCTACGTGTGGAATGCACTTTGGGGGAGTTTTAAATCCTGAATATGGTGGGTTTTGTTGACAGATCCAAGCTGTGCATGGCTTAAAGTGTCTCCTCTTTGACACCTGGAGATTTACCAGGCCCTGCTGTATGGACTTTATCTTTCTTTGAAGAAACCCAATGGCCTCATCTTAAAGCAAGCTTAAGATGTTGGCTGTTTGATCACAGCTTTCCGCTACAAACGGCAAGGCCGAAAACCAACATTGAATGCCCGTGACCTTTGATCCCTCAGGCGGCACTGCATTAAAAACCAACATCATTGTGTAAAGGATCTTACCGCATGGGCTCAGGAACAGTTCAGAAAACCTTTGTCAGTTAACACAGTTCACTGCTACATCTACAAGTGCAAGTTAAAACTCTACCATGCAAAGCGAAAGCCATACATCAACAACATCCAGAAACAAAACCCCATAATCATACACTCCCAATGGTGTATAAACAGTTACTTCATTGCAATATCTATATCAACAGCAAAAATTATGTAAGCAGTACTTTCCTGCCAGAGTAAGAGTAGCAAACATTGATCATTGCAGAATCTACACGGCATATCAGTGAATCAAAGTTAATAATAAAATTGATAAATGAAAAAATACAGCAAAAACAGAATTCATCTCTAAAAAAAGACTCGTGGCCTATATGTTTTAACACTTAGCGCAATATTTTAATTCGGCAATGAAACCACATTGGTCTTCATCCTCATCCAGGTCTTCCAGATCTTTTGCCTCAGGAAGGAAGATTAAATGTATGGTTTCATTAAGAGAGTGCTGTAACATTTAATAAGGGGAGGGCACCCCTCATTTGTTGTCTAAGGCAGTGGTGATGCATTTGAGACAAATGTCTTATACATAGGACCAGTATATGTACAGCTAAAGTCAAGTCAATTTAAATAAAATAGAAATTAATGTACCAGCCCACCACTTGCCAAAACAGTCTACCAACTCAGTCAGCTATTAGGTTATTGATGCCAAATTCATAGCCAATCCCTTAGCACGTCTTTAGTCTATTCAGGGCTCTGATTGCAGAGCAGTCAGATGTAATATTGTTTGGAAGAAATTTACAACACTCTTTTTTTTTGCTAGAATAAAATGTTTAAGTGAGCCCTCAATGAAATGGCTGTGAATTATTCATATAGTCCCATCACAAAGTCTCTGGTCAGATTATTCATCTTTGCAGATTGAAATAAAAATAATTGATTGCATCCACATTTTTTGCACTTTAGAACCACCAGTTCTAAATTTCAGGAGGGCCAGAGAGTGTGTGCCAACTACAGGAGCATCACAATACTCAGCCTCCCTGGTAAAGTCTACTCCAGGGTGCTGGAAAGGAGGGTTCAGCAGATAGTCGAACCTCTGACTGAAGAGGAACAATGGGGTTCCGTCCTGGTTGTGGAACAACCGACCAGCTCTTCACTCTCACAAGAATCCTGGAGGGTGCCTGGGAGTATACCCATCCAGTCTACATGTGTTTTGTGGACTTGGAGAAGGTGTATGATCGGGTAACCCGAGAGATACTGTGAGAGGTGCTGCTGGAGTATGGAGTGAGGGGAGTCCCTTCTCAGGGCCATCCAATCTCTGTACTCACAAAGCGAGAGCTGTTTTCTGGTGCTTGGCAGTATGTCGGACTTATTTCCAGTGTTGGTTGGCCCATGCCAGGGCTGCGCCTTGTCACCAATCCTGGTTGGGATGAGGATGAGCACTTGTAAATCTGAGGCCATGGTTCTGAGCAGGAAACCGATGGATTGCCTACCCCGGATAGGGAATACGGTCTTGCCCCAAGGGAAGGAGTTTATGTACCTCTGGGTCAATCTTTATTCCTACTCTCACCTATGGTCATGAGGTTTGGGTCATGACCGAAAGAACTAGATTGTGGGTACAAGAGGCCGAAATGGGTTTCCTTAGCAGGGTGGCTGGTGTCTCCCTTAGAGATAGGGTGAGACGTTCAGCCATCCGTGGGGAGCTTGGAGTAAAGCCGCTGCTCCTTCACATTGAAAGGAGCCAGCTAAGGTGGTTCGGGCATCTGGTAATGATGCCTCCTGGGTGCCTTCCTAGGGAGGTGTTCCAGGCATGTCCACCTGGGAGGAGACCCTGGGGATGACCCAGGACTAGGTGGTGAGATTATATCTCCACACTGACCTGGGAACGCCTCAGGGTCCCCCAGTCAGAGGTGGTCAGTGTGGCACAGGGGAGGGAAGTCTGGGGTCCCCTGCTAGAGCTGTTGCCTCCGTGACCCAATCTCAGATAAGCGGTTGAAGATGAGTGATGAGTGAGTGAGAACCACTGGTTCTGATTCATCAGGCACCCTGCTAGGTACTCCTAGGACATCAATAGGAGAACTGGCATATATTTTAAATGCAGTACATTTAAATAAATATAAATACTAACAGGTTTCCTTTTGCTCAATAATCCCTGAAATACTGAATTAAGTCCCTTCCCATCACATTAGTAGTGGTTGATGAGGGATAAGGAAACAATGTTAGGTATTCCATTCCAATCTTCTGGGAGGGTATATCTTAATATGTATATATACCCCCTCAATAACAATATAAATCAGCACAAACCTGCACTAACCTGATGGTATTTCTCCAAGAGATTACATCCATTATTTTACTGCACACAGATAAATGTTAGCAGGGTCCTTTTTGAGCATCCCCAATAATTGAAAAAAAAAATTGTACCAATGCAATCGTGCTATAACAATCACCCATATAATATGTCCCACAAAAGTACATCACAATTACACCTATTGCAAGATTTTGAAATTCAAATTCAAATTTATTAATTTATATAGCGCCAATTCACGACAAAATCGTCTCAAGGTGCTTCACAACATAAAAAACAATTAAAAATTTAAAACACAATAAAAACAACCATAAAAGAAAGACAGCAGTAAAAGAATACAAGATTAAAAACACATCATAACACTAATGATAAAACAGGGAAAATAAATGAGTCTTTAAAGTCTTTAAAGGTCTCCACAGTGTCCGACTGCCGAATGTGTGCCGGCAGATCATTCCACAGAGCTGGGGCACGATAGGAAAAAGCTCTGTGACCGGCAGACTTTTTATTCACCCTGGGAACACACAGAAGTCCTGCACCCTGAGAACGCAGGGCCCGAGCTGGTACATAGGGGCTTATCAAGTCAGCCAGATAGGGAGGTGCAAGTCCATGAACAATTTTATAAACTAAAATCAGTACTTTAAAATCCGATCTTGCAGAAACAGGAAGCCAGTGCAGGGACGCCAAGATTGGCGTAATGTGGTCAACCTTTCTGCTCCGTGTCAAAAGTCTGGCAGCAGCATTCTGAACCAATTGAAGACCCCTGATCCTGGACTGCGGTAAGCCAGAGAATACAGCATTACAATAGTCCAATCTAGAAGAGAAACGCATGAATCAAAGTCTCAGCATCAGCCATAGACAGAATAGGACGAATCCTCGCTATATTTCGCAAATGGAAGAAGGCAGTCCTTGTAATGTCTCTAATGTGGAGATCAAAGGACAACGCAGGATCAAAAATTACTCCAAGGTTCCTCACTTTATCCGTATGATGTATAACACACGAACCTAAGCTAAATGCTAGCTGATCAAATTGATGCCGATATCTCGCTGGACCAAAAACCATAACTTTTTGGTCACCATAGACATCCAACTTCTTACTGATGCAAGACAATCTTCCAAGGATTTTATGTGAGTAAGATTACCAGCAGTTATTGGCATATACAATTGAGTGTCATCAGCATAGCAATGAAAGGGAATTCCAAAACGCCGCAATATATTCCCGAGGGGTGCTACATAAAGAGAAAAAAGCAAGGGGCCCAAAACGGATCCCTGAGAAACCCCAAACTTCATGTCTCTATGATCGGAGGAGGTTCCATTACACAATACACAGTAGGAACGACTGGACAGGTACGACGTCAACCATGCAAGAGCAGTTCCAGTAATCCCAAAGTGATTCTCCAGCCTATTGAGTAGAATATGGTAATCCACAGTGTCAAATGCAGCACTAAGATCCAGCAGCACCAGGACCGTAGTGATATCCGAGTCCGTTGCTCGCAAAAGGTCATTCACTACTTTAGTAAGTGCTGTCTCTGTGGAGTGAAATTTTCTAAAAGCAGCCTGCAGTGGCTCAAAAAGATTATTCTCAGTGAGGTAGTCCACGAGCTGTCGCGAGACCACTTTTTCCAGGATTTTAGAACAAATCAAATCAAATCAAATCAATTTTATTTATATAGCGCCAAATCACAACAAACAGTTGCCCCAAGGCGCCTTATATTGTAAGGCAAGGCCATACAATAATTACAGAAAAACCCCAACGGTCAAAACGACCCCCTGTGAGCAAGCACTTGGCAACAGTGGGAAAGAAAAACTCCCTTTTAACAGGAAGAAACCTCCAGCAGAACCAGGCTCAGGGAGGGGCAGTCTTCTGCTGGGACTGGTTGGGGCTGAGGGAGAGAACCAGGAAAAAGACATGCTGTGGAGGGGAGCAGAGATCAATCACTAATGATTAAATGCAGAGTGGTGCATACAGAGCAAAAAGAGAAAGAAACACTCAGTGCATCATGGGAACCCCCCAGCAGTCTAAGTCTATAGAAGCATAACTAAGGGATGGTTCAGGGTCACCTGATCCAGCCCTAACTATAAGCTTTAGCAAAAAGGAAAGTTTTAAGCCTAATCTTAAAAGTAGAGAGGGTGTCTGTCTCCCTGATCTGAATTGGGAGCTGGTTCCACAGGAGAGGAGCCTGAAAGCTGAAGGCTCTGCCTCCCATTCTACTCTTACAAACCCTAGGAACTACAAGTAAGCCTGCAGTCTGAGAGCGAAGCGCTCTATTGGGGTGATATGCTACTATGAGGTCCCTAAGATAAGATGGGACCTGATTATTCAAAACCTTATAAGTAAGAAGAAGAATTTTAAATTCTATTCTAGAATTAACAGGAAGCCAATGAAGAGAGGCCAATATGGGTGAGATATGCTCTCTCCTTTTAGTCCCTGCCAGCACTCTAGCTGCAGCATTTTGAATTAACTGAAGGCTTTTCAGGGAACTTTTAGGACAACCTGATAATAATGAATTACAATAGTCCAGCCTAGAGGAAATAAATGCATGAATTAGTTTTTCAGCATCACTCTGAGACAAGACCTTTCTCATTTTAGAGATATTGCGCAAATGCAAAAAAGCAGTCCTACATATTTGTTTAATATGTGCATTGAATGACATATCCTGATCAAAAATGACTCCAAGATTTCTCACAGTATTACTAGAGGTCAGGGTAATGCCATCCAGAGTAAGGATCTGGTTAGACACCATGTTTCTAAGATTTGTGGGGCCAAGTACAATAACTTCAGTTTTATCTGAGTTTAAAAACAGGAAATTAGAGCTCATCCATGTCTTTATGTCTGTAAGACAATCCTGCAGTTTAGCTAATTGGTGTGTGTCCTCTGGCTTCATGGATAGATAAAGCTGGGTATCATCTGCGTAACAATGAAAATTTAACCAGTGCCGTCTAATAATACTGCCTAAGGGAAACATGTATAAAGTGAATAAAATTGGTCCTAGCACAGAACCTTGTGGAACTCCATAATTAACCTTAGTCTGTGAATAAGATTGATTCCCCATTTACATGAACAAATTGTAATCTATTAGATAAATATGATTCAAACCACCGCAGCGCAGTGCCTTTAATACCTATGGCATGCTCTAATCTCTGTAATAAAATTTTATGGTCAGCAGTATCAAAAGCAGCACTGAGGTCTAACAGAACAAGCACAGAGATGAGTCCACTGTCTGAGGCCATAAGAAGATCATTTGTAACCTTCACTAATGCTGTTTCTGTACTATGATGAATTCTAAAACCTGACTGAAACTCTTCAAATAGACCATTCCTCTGCAGATGATCAGTTAGCTGTTTTACAACTACCCTTTCAAGAATTTTTGAGAGAAAAGGAAGGTTGGAGATTGGCCTATAATTAGCTAAGATAGCTGGGTCAAGTGATGTCTTTTTAAGTAATGGTTTAATTACTGCCACCTTAAAAGCCTGTGGTACATAGCCAACTAATAAAGATAGATTGATCATATTTAAGATCGAAGCATTAATTAATGGTAGGGCTTCCTTGAGCAGCCTGGTAGGAATGGGGTCTAATAGACATGTTGATGGTTTGGATGAAGTAACTAATGAAAATAACTCAGACAGAACAATCAGAGAGAAAGAGTCTAACCAAATACCGGCATCACTGAAAGCAGCCAAAGATAACGATACGTCTTTGGGATGGTTAAGAGTAATTTTTTCTCTAATAGTTAAAATTTTATTAGCAAAGAAAGTCATGAAGTCATTACTAGTTAAAGTTAAAGGAATACTCGGCTCAATAGAGCTCTGACTCTTTGTCAGCCTGGCTACAGTGCTGAAAAGAAACCTGGGGTTGTTCTTATTTTCTTCAATTAGTGATGAGTAGTAAGATGTCCTAGCTTTACGGAGGGCTTTTTTATAGAGCAACAGACTCTTTTTCCAGGCTAAGTGAAGAACAAAATGACAGATTTGACATCGGTCTGTAATTCTTCAATACACTAGGGTCGAGATTAGATTTTTTAAGTAATGGTTTGATCACTGCAGACTTAAAACACTTAGGAACAGATCCAGAAGTTAATGAGAGATTTATAATTTCCAGCACAGTTGGTCCAAGAATGGGCCACAGGTCCTTAAACAGTTTTGTTGGTATAGGATCAATTAAACAGGTTGTGCTTTTAGCAGACGTCACAAGCTTCGTCAGTGCGCCTAGCGAGATACCATCAAAATCTGTAAATCTGGATACCACCTCAGTGGGCGCATCCACCTCCACAGCAGTATGCAGTGGTTGGGCCAAAGCCTGCTGAGATATACTCAACCTAATATCCTCAATTTTCTTCTCGAAGTAATCCAAGAAGCCCTGTGCTGAGAAAGGAGAGTGAATAACAGGTGGCTGTCCATGAATAAGAAGTGCTACAGTTTCAAACAAAAACTTGGAATTATGCTTATTTTTATTAATCAAATCAGAATAATAGGCACGCTTTGTAGCCAGTAGTGCCTGCTTATAATCCAAGACAGCATCTCGCCATGCAAGATGGAACACCTCTAACTTAGAACTACGCCATTTCCATTCAAAACCTCGAGCCTTCTGCCTAAGGTCACGCAGGTAACCATTAAACCAAGGTGAGTATGCCTTGGGAAGGCGTGTCCTCAAGAGAGGAGGCGCAACCTTGTCCAGTGTGGCCTTGAGCGCTGAGTTCAAGCCATCCACAAGACTATCTACTGATTGAATATTCTCTAACCCCGAGGCCAAAATTTCAGGCAGTCTGGCTTCTACTTCTATCATAATTGAAGGAGTAATGCGTCGCTTTGGTTTCCATCTATGTAGTCTGTGTATTATATCCATCAAAGATATAATCTGGATTATCCCTTTGTCCAATGTGGGTACCTAAGATAATATTTATATGTTCTATTTTACTTCAACTACATCTGCTGTTTATCTATTCTTCAATAACTTCACCCTCTTCTCCTTCCTCTTTTTTGCAATATAAATTAAGTGTTCCCTTATATATTTGACATATCTATCATTTTGTGGACCCCATTTGCAGCAAGTAAATGTAGAAATAATTGCTTAATTCTTCCACCCCTTTATCTACACGGTAACTCCGATGCCAAGCAGTGAAATCTGGCATCCGTCCAGAGGACCCACGAAAATCTCACGAGAGATAACGCCCGTGGTATTGTCAGGAAGTGTCAGAAACCCAAAATTTATGACATCCCCAAAGACTCGACTAACAGTTATGACATAAGCACAGGTTACACTTACAGCCTGTTCAGTTCAAGTTCATGTATATTTGCACCTCTGTGTCTAATGTTATGCACTAAAGTTTAAATCTCACAGTTTACAGTTGAAGTTTAAAATGTGAGTTTACATGTTAGTTCTTCAAACACAAGCAAATGACTGATACTTTTAAAGGTTTACAGTGAAATTCACTCTAAAGAAAAAACATGAGACACTTATATTTCCTCAGGTACTATACCTCTGATGTTTAGTGTTTACATTTGATAATTTTGTCATGTTGCCAGTTACCAGCACTTTATCCTGACTGAATCTTATTGTTATTCATACAAGCAAGAATATTTTCAGTGAATTGGCTTTTGATTTTATTTTTTCGACCAATACGGTGCAGGCGGTCACTTCTAATTTAGAATCAAAGTCATATTTAGAAACATCTGACCTCTCTAATGGTAGACAAATGTTTCTGTACCAATTGTTAAGCTCTGTTTTTCTAGGGGGTCAAATACTTATTTTATGCAATAAAATGCAAATTAATTATTTAAAAATCATAGAATGTGATTTACTGGATTTTTTTTAGATTCTGTCTCTCACAGTTGAAGTGTACCTACGATAAAAATTACAGACCTCTCCATTCTTTGTAGGTGGGAAAACCTGCAAAACTGACAGGGGTCAAATACTTATTTTCCCCACTGTGTGTGTGTATATGTATGTATGTGTGTGTGTGTGTGTGTGTATGTGTGTGTGTGTAGTGGATTTTGTCTGTTTTAAACAGAGGATTTTTTTGTCTGTTTTATACATATAGCAGAATTTGTCCTTTTTATACATATACTGCATTTTGTCCGTTTTATACATATAGCGGATTTTGTCCATTTCATACATAATGTGCAGGCGTATTCAACTCCAGTCCTCAAGGGCCGGTGTCCTGCAACTTTTAGATGTGTAGACCTGAGTCATATGGCAGAATTACCTTCTCAGTATGCAGTCAAGTTCTCCAGAGTGCTGCTAATGACCTCATTAATTGACACCGGCCCTTGAGGACTCAAGTTGAATACCCCGGATATTACAGATTTTGTTCATTTTAAACATATTCGGTGTTTCATAGTTTCCCATGATGCCCCGGCGGCCGCCTACACATCCCAGCATGCACGGCGGTGCCAGCAGAGTTCCGCTGTCTCGCAGCGCATGTAAACAATGGCAAAGCGAGGATGTGGATGGCGCCGATATAGCGAGTTCACGAGCGATTATGATGACGACATGTTCTCTCAAATTGAGAGGGTTATCAAGAGGAGGTGTAGCACCTGTGATAAACTTCTGCTGTGCGCCAATGTTGTGTTGTTGTCCACACTTCACGAGGTGTGTTTACATTGTGCCCTAAACCGGAACTCTGCTGAAATGATCTCTCGCGTGAGTCACGGACTGCCAGACGGCGCGAGATTTCACAACTGCGAAACACCGAATAAAGGATTTTGTCCATTTAATACATATAGCAGATTTTGTCTGTTTTAAACATATTCCAGATTTTGTCCATTTTATACATACGTAGAGCGGATTTTGTCCATTGTAAACATATAAAGGATTTTGTCATTTTTATTCATATAGTGGCTTTTGTCCGCTTTAAAAATATAGCAGATTTTGTCCGTTTTATACATATAGCAGATTTTGTTCCTTTTAAACATATAAAGAATTTTGTCCATTTTTTACATATTGCGGATTTTGTCAGTTTTAAACATATTAAAGGATTTTGTCCGTTTTAAACATATAGCGGGTTTTGTCTGTTTTATACATATAAAGGATTTTGTCCATTTTATACATATTCTGGATTTTGGTCATTTTAAACATATAGATTTTGTCCATTTTATACATACAAAGGATTCTGTCATATAATACCTATTGCAGATTTTGTCTGTTTTATACATATAAAGGATTTTGTCCATTTTATACATTAGCAGATTTTGTCAGCTTTAAACATATAACGGATTTTGTCCATTTTATACATAATGTGGCTTTTGTCCGTTTTATACATATTTCAGATTTTGTCCATTGTAAACATATAAAGGATTTTGTCCGTATTATATATATCACAGATTTTGTCCATTTTATACATATAGCAGATTTTGTTCATTTTAAACATATAGCGGATTTTGTCCATTTTATACATATTTTGGATTTTGCCCGTTTTAAAAATACAGTCATCACTTAACAGGTGTAATGTGTGTTACAGACAACAAAAGAACACTGTGTGAAGGAAATAAAGGATGAAAATAAGACTCTTTCAGTTGTTATTATTACCAGGAAAACAGCATTTTCAATACATTTTAAATATGTTAAAAAAAAAACAACAAAAACATGATCTGTGTTCTGTACATGTCACATTTTCCACCATAAGTGTCAGAAATAAACATATTTATTCCAGAGGGAGAAACACTAAATACTTAACTGTGTTATTTGCGTAATAGTGTCTGTATGACTCACTTGTAAGTGTCTCTGTGCAGTCAGTTACACAGGTTGTGTTAGCAATGTACCCTTTAAAAGCTTTTGGCAAAGTTGCTTTGATTGTTTCATGAGCCAACCACACAGTGAGATCCTTCAAGTGTTCACACATAATGTCTACCCACAGTCCCACTGTGCTGCTGACCTGACCATGTGATATTTTAATCAGTGTCTCAAATCAGCCATGACAAAGTTTTGTCTTAGTGTCATCAAAGTCATTAATTTCAATTTCAATTTATTTTTATTTATATCGCACCAAATCACAACAAAGTTGCCTTAAGGCACTTCACACAAGTAAGGTCTAACCTTACCAACCCCCAGAGCAAGCACACAGGCGACTGGCAAGGAATAACTCCCTCTGATGATTTGAGGAAGAAACCTCAAGCAGACCAGACTCATAGGGGTGACCCTCTGCTTGGGCCATTCTGCTGACACAATTTACAAAACAATTTACAAAATGAATATAGAGGAAATTTTGCTGGTGCAGAAGGGTTTCAGAAAAAGACACCACACCCATGTCTGGATGGAGCCACACATCAAACAGAGAGAGAGAGAGAGAGAGAAAAAAACAGAATCAGGCATCAGAAAAACAACAAATACAGTATGATTTGTCAGCATTAAGCAAGAAGAAAAGCAGAAAAAATACTAAGGTGATCACCGGCCACTAGCCCTAAGCTTCACTAAAAGACACAGACTTTAGATAACGTTGATGCCACAGCCCATTCCTTTTCCTAATAAAATGAATTTAAAAGAGTTCCTGGTATGTTAATTTAAAAGAGTTCCCTTCCTGGTATGTTACTATGGTTTTTAGCATTGTAACATACTATGCCAGTATGCAAGCCATACGAAAGGGAAAATAAGCACGTCTTAAGTCTGGACTTGAAAGTCTCTACAGAATCTGACTGTTTTATTGACGCAGGGAGATCATTCCACAGAACAGGGGCACGACAGCAGAAAGCTCTGTGACCTGTAGACTTTTTATTCACCCTAGGGACACAAAGTAGTCCTGCACCCTGAGAATGCAAAGCCCAGGCTGGTATGTAGGGTTTGCATCCACATGCATCCACAATTTCCATAAATGAATTGCAAAGGGGATCAGAAACCTTATTTATATGAATGTTAAAATCACCAATAATCAGAATGTTATCTGCATTAGCTGACAAGTTAGAGATGAATGCACCAAATTCATCAAAGAATTCAGAGTATGGGCAAGGGGGCCTATATACAGTGACAAAGTAATACCGCTGATTTTGGGGAGGTGATGGTCTAGGTCTAGTGGTTCACAGGAGGTAGCACCCATAATCACTTCGACAGCAGTGCCCTCAGGAATAAGGTGGATACATATCGTGGATTTTGTCTGTTTAATGCATATAATGGATATTGTCCATTTTAAACATATAACAGAATTTGTCCTTTTTATAGATAGAGCATCATTTATACATTTTATACGTATACTGCATTTTGTCTGTTTTGTTCTTATAACAAAATTTGTCCATTTTATACATATAACAGATTTTGGCTATTTTAAACATAGAGCTGAGTTTGTCTGTTTTATAAAGATAGTGGATTTTGTCCATTTTATACATATTACGTATTTTGCCCGTTTTATACATATAATGGATATTGTCAGTTTTGAATATATAGCGGATTTAGTACTTTTTAAAGATTTTGTTCTTTTTATACATATAGCGGCTTTTGTCCATTTTATGCATATTCCACATTTTGTCTATTTTATACATATTGCGGATTTTGTCTGTTAGGGTTAAAGTTTATTCATATATATATATATATATATACACACACACACACACACAGATGACCACAGACATCCTGATGTCTTACTCTCTGGGTTTCTTCTTTCAGGGTGGAGTTCCAGAACAAGTTCTACTCCGGTCAGGGCTTCAAGTTTGTCCCCTTCTCCTTCGAGAGTATCCTGGAGGGACATTGTGATGAGTGACAGGTCCTCTGCCACCCACCCTCCTCTGTGTGAGCTCGCTGCCCTCTGTCCCCCTCTACTGGTGATCTGTAAAACATTTCTGTGAGTGATCTGACATACAGCTGAACCTGGACCAGGCTTTCACAACTTCTTCAATTTAATGACATCTTCAATTTAAAGACATCTTCAATAAATTGACTTCTTCAATATAACGTCTTCTTCATTATAAAAAGTTCTTCAATTTAATGACTTCTTCAATATAACGACTTCTACAATTTAGCGACTTCTTCAATTTAATGACATCTTCAATTTAACAACTTCTTCAAGATGTTCCTTTATTTTTCCCATTAAAGGTAAATATGAACCACTGACAGAACTGACTCAAGGGATCAGATTATCTGAGTGTTCCTGAATCTGGCGTGGCTAAAACCTGTGTCTACTTGTGGTGGTGTCAGTTCACTGATCGACCTACTCCTGAACAGTCTGAGATGAAGTCTGCCGTTTCCAGACATTCCGGCTGGATGTCTTAATTTTGTGGATTCCTGTGAAATGCTTCCTGTTTGCAACCTTTGATGTATTTGTGCTCACTTTGATTTTGTTGATTCCTGTGAAACACTTCCTGTTTGCAGCCTTTGATATATTTGTGCGCTTTGGTTGGTGTTTGATGTGAAACCTGATAATGCGTGTCTCTTCGTGATTATCTGTGATTGACTAAAGACTGAAGCCTCTGAGGTCTGTCTCATTTATCAGAAATCCTTCTTTTTTTCAATATTTTATTTTAGTATTTTCACATTTTAAGCAACACCAACAAACAAGGCTCAGATACATAAACTACCAGGTTTTTACAAAATAAAACAGCGCAAAGAGCAGCAGAAAAAAAGTCACTAGTGCAGGAGTGAACAGTCAAAACAATTTTACTCCCTCAAAATGAGTTAGGAATGGACCCCAGGTTCTGGAAAACATGTCCGTTGACCAGGTACAGAGTCTTATGGACATCATTTCAGCGACCCATAACTGAAATGAAGTAGGAGTAGGGAACTTCTATTGGCAACAATCAGTCCAAGTTCCAGTGGTTGCTGCATAAGAGTCTGTGTGTAGCCAAAGATGACCAGTCCAGGTTCGGGTTGAAGGGTTTTTTTGTATGCTTTGGGGAACCAATCAAATTTTTTTGACCAAAAGGCTGTGAGTGAAGAGCAGGACCAGAAAGCGTAAGACAATGTACCCTCTGACAACTTACATCTGTCACACACTGGGGAAACTGAGGGATAGATTCTGTGCAATCTGACTTTTGAATAGTGTAGGCAATGAACAATTTTGAACTGTATTAATTGATGTCTACTGTTCACAGAACAAGAATGAATGTTGGATAGACCACACTCCACATGGGCTCAGACAGTTCTATACCCAGTTCGTCTCTCCAAGTATCCCTAGTTTTCGCAGCGTGCGCAACAATACAGTCATCAAACAGGTGTACAATTTTTGTAAATAGGTGTTTGGAGTCACAAGGGCTATTAAAAATGTCAAAAATATTGTTTTCCATTGGAAGATTTTTAAAATTTCCTATTTTTGTTTGGATGTAGTGTCTGACCTGCAAATACCGGAATAAGTGTGAGGTAGGTAGGTTATACTTTTCTTTCAGTTGGTTGAATGATGCAAATTTACTATCAATATATTGGTCTTTAACTGATATCAAGCTCTTCTCTCTCCAGTCATGAAAAGATCTGTCATGCCAAGGAGGCATAAAACAATGATTTAAACATAAAGGCACTTGTAGTGATGTATTTGGTAATGCCAGAAAGCTCCTAATCTGGTTTAAAATTCTTACAGACTGCCTTAAAAGAAAACATAAATGCTTATGAGACCCAGAATTTTCAAACTTGGAAAATAGCATAGCTGGCAAAGTGGAATTATTCACACAGTTGGCCTCCATTTTGACCCACTATGGTGGTGTAGGAGTCTGAGTGTCCCATAAGCCCTGCTGTCAAAATATCAATGCCCTAACATTGGCAGCCCAGTAATAACGGTTAAATACCGGGAGACTTCTGTAAGTGCATTTTTGAGATACTTGCATTCTTTTTTTTCCCAAATGTAAGATAAAATAATTGAGTCCAAATCCTTAAAAAAGGCAGCAGTTAGATAAATTGGAAGATTGTGACATAGGTATAAAAACCTGGGAAGAGAAATCATTTTTATTGAATTTATGCGTCCAATCATTGATAAAGGTAACATTGGTTGGTAACATTTCCAACATTCAATATTCTGTTTTAGTCCTGATATAAATTCTATAAAATTCAATTTGAATATCATCTTTGGATCTTTTGGTATAGATCCAGGTAAGTAAAATGGTTATCAATTATTTTGAATGGAACACCTTGCAAAAAGCCTGGTGAGTAAACACTGGAGGGAGGCATAAACTCACTTTTGGACCAGTTAATTGTGTATCCTGATATTTTACCAAAGGATGTAATTAAGTTGAGCAGATTTGGAATAGATTCTTCCGAATTACGCAAATACAACATTATCAAATACAATGCAATCGCAAAGAGCGCCGGCAATAACGGACAACCCTGCTGTACTGAGTGCTGCAAGAGAAACAGGGCTGACAATCGCCATTTGTCAGAACAGAACACAACGGCTTTGCGTAGATCAGCTTCACCCAAGATATGAAGGTTTGACCAAACCCAAACCTGTCAAGATTTGGGTTTTGTTTGCTGTTTGTTTTCAATCTGCACCTCATCACCTGGGCGTTTTTACAACCCCTGGCAAAAATTATGGAATCACCGGCCTCGGAGGATGTTCATTCAGTTGATTAATTTTGTAGAAAAAAAAGCAGATCACAGACATGACACAAAACTAAAGTCATTTCAAATGGTAACTTTCTGGTTTTAAGAAACACTATAAGAAATCAAGAAAACGATTGTGGCAGTCAGTAACGGTTGCTTTTTTAGACCAAGCAGAGGAAAAAAATATGGAATCACTCAATCCTGAGGAAAAAATTATGGAATCACCCTGTAAATTTTCATTCCCCAAACTAACACCTCCATCAAATCAGATCTGCTCGTTGACATTGACCCTATGTGTCTTTTTGCAAGGAATGTTTTCACAGTTTTTGCTCTATGGCAAGATGAATTATCATCTTGAAAAATGATTTCATCATCCCCAAACATCCTTTCAACTGTCCAAAATATCAACCTAAACTTGTGCATTTATTGATGATGTAATGACAGCCATCTCCCCAGTGCCTTTACCTGACATGCAGCCCCATATCATCAATGACTGTGGAAATTTACATGTTCTCTTCAGGCAGTCATCTTTATAAATCTCATTGGAAAGGCACCAAGCAAAAGTTCCAGCATCATCACCTTGCCCAATGCAGATTTGAGATTCATCACTGAATATGACTTTCATCCAGTCATCCACAGTCCACGATTGCTTTTCCTTAGCCCATTGTAACCTTGTTTTTTTCTGTTTAGGTGTTAATGATGGCTTTCGTTTAGCTTTTCTGTATGTAAATCCCATTTCCTTTAGGTGGTTTCTTACAGTTCGGTCACAGACGTTGACTCCAGTTTCCTCCCATTCGTTCCTCATTTGTTTTGTTGTACATTTTTCGATTTTTGAGACATATTGCTTTAAGTTTTCTGTCTTGACGCTTTGATGTCTTCCTTGGTCTGCCAGTATGTTTGCTTTAACAACCTTCCCATGTTGTTTGTATTTGGTCCAGAGTTTAGACACAGCTGACTGTGAACAACCAACAGCTTTTGCAACATTGCGTGATGATTTACCCTCTTTTAAGAGTTTGATAATCCTCTCCTTTGTTTCAATTGACATCTCTCGTGTTGGAGCCATGATTCATGTCAGTCCACTTGGTGCAACAGCTCTCCAAGGTGTGATCACTCCTTTTTAGATGCAAACTAACGAGCAGATCTGATTTGATGGATGTGTTAGTTTTGGGGATGAAAATTTACAGGGTGATTCCATAATTTTTTCCTCAGAATTGAGTGATTCCATATTTTTTTCCTCTGCTTGATCTAAAAAAGTAACTGTTACTGACTGCCACAATCTTATTTTCTTGATTTCTTATAGTGTTTCTTATTGCCAGAAAGTTGCCATTTGAAATTACTTTAGTTTTGTGTCATGTCTGTGATCTGCTTTTTTTCTACAAAATTAAACAACTGAATGAACATCCTCTGAGGCCGGTGATTCCATAATTTTTGCCAGGGGTTGTAGGCTCCTCATTTTGCCTTGTTCCCTCGCCAGATTGATGCGCCTAGTGCCTTCTCTCCAGCTCTGTTTGTGTATTCTCGACCTGCTTGCCTCACGTGTGTTACGACTACCTGCCTATATCCTCGACCATGCCTTTGCCTGATGTTTTTGGTATTGTTACTCTTGTTGGACTGTCTTACTGTGTACCAGACCCTGTTTACTGTTACAGTAAACTGCTTTTACTTATAGAGCTTGTTGTCAGAGTCCTGCATTTGCGTCCAGCCTAACCTGTCACCCAGACCTGATAAAACCTGCGCAATGACTCAAACATGTAGGGCCACTCGACCTGGTCATAAGCTTTATGTGCATCAAGGGATAGAATGGAAACTCCTGGAATGTTACTATAATCAGAATAAATAGTTTGAGTAACCGTCTGACATTAGAAAAAGAGAATCTGCCTGGAAGGAACCCCGTCTGATCCGGATGCATGATTGAAGTCAAATGCTTATTCAGTCTGATTGCCAAAATTTTGCTTATTATATTGCGATCAAAATTTTGTAATGCAATTGGCCTGAAGCTTGCAGGATCAGTTTCATCTCTGCCCTTTATTAAAATAAGAGATATGTTGGCTTCATACAGAGTTTTTGGTAAGTCTTCCTTATGTTTAGAGTTGCATATCATCCTGAGTAAAAGTGGTGCAAGGATATCACAAAATCTCTTAGAAAATTCTGAACTGAAGCCATCAGGCCCAGTTGCTTTGCCTGACGGAAATGACTTTATAGCAGTGATGACCTCTTGCAGAGTCAATCAATCAATTAAATCAATTTTATTTATATAGTGCCAAATCACAACAAACAGTTGCCCCAAGGCGCTTTATATTGTAAGGCAAGGCCATACAATAATTACGTAAAAACTCCAACGGTCAAAACGACCCCCTGTGAGCAAGCACTTGGCGACAGTGGGAAGGAAAAACTCCCTTTTAACAGGAAGAAACCTCCAGCAGAACCAGGCTCAGGGAGGGGCAGTCTTCTGCTGGGACTGGTTGGGGCTGAGGGAGAGAACCAGGAAAAAGACATGCTGTGGAGGGGAGCAGAGATCAATCACTAATGATTAAATGCAGAGTGGTGCATACAGAGCAAAAAGAAAAAAAAACACTCAGTGCATCATGGGAACCCCCCAGCAGTGTAGGTCTATAGCAGCATAACTAAGGGATGGTTCAGGGTCACCTGATCCAGCCCTAACTATAAGCTTTAGCAAAAAGGAAGGTTTTAAGCCTAATCTTAAAAGTAGAGAGGGTGTCTGTCTCCCTGATCTGAATTGGGAGCTGGTTCCACAGGAGAGGAGCCTGAAAGCTGAAGGCTCTGCCTCCCATTCTACTCTTACAAACCCTAGGAACTACAAGTAAGCCTGCAGTCTGAGAGCGAAGCACTCTATTGGGGTGATATGGTACTATGAGGTCCCTAAGATAAGATGGGACCTGATTATTCAAAACCTTATAAGTAAGAAGAAGAATTTTAAATTCTATTCTAGAATTAACAGGAAGCCAATGAAGAGAGGCCAATATGGGTGAAATATGCTCTCTCCTTCTAGTCCCCATCAGTACTCTAGCTGCAGCATTTTGAATTAACTGAAGGCTTTTCAGGGAACTTTTAGGACAACCTGATAATAATGAATTACAATAGTCCAGCCTAGAGGAAATAAATGCATGAATTAGTTTTTCAGCATCACTCTGAGACAAGACCTTTCTAATTTTAGAGATATTGCGTAAATGCAAAAAAGTAGTCCTACATATTTGTTTAATATGCGCTTTGAATGACATATCAGCTTTAACAGCTTTTTAAGTAATGGTTTAATTACTGCCACCTTAAAAGCCTGTGGTACATAGCCAACTAATAAAGATAGATTGATCATATTTAAGATCGGAGCATTAAATAATGGTAGGGCTTCCTTGAGCAGACTGGTAGGAATGGGGTCTAATAGACATGTTGATGGTTTAGATGAAGTAACCATATGAAAATAACTCAGACAGAACAATCTGAGAGAAAGAGTCTAACCAAATACCGGCATCACTGAAAGCAGCCAAAGATAATGATACGTCTTTGGGATGGTTATGAGTAATTTTTTCTCTAATAGTTAAAATTTTATTAGCAAAGAAAGTCATGAAGTCATTACTAGTTAAAGTTAAAGGAATACTCGGCTCAATAGAGCTCTGACTCTTTGTCAGACTGGCTACAGTGCTGAAAAGAAACCTGGGGTTCTTATTTTCTTCAGTTAGTGATGAGTAGTAAGAGGTCCTAGCTTTACGGAGGGCTTTTTTATAGAGCAACAGACTCTTTTTCCAGGCTAAGTGAAGATCTTCTAAATTAGTGAGACGCCATTTCCTCTCCAACTTATGGGTTATCTGCTTTAAGCTGCGAGTTTGTGAGTTATACCACGGAGTCAGGCACTTCTGATTTAAAGCTCTCTTTTTCAGAGGAGCTACAGCATCCAAAGTTGTCTTCAATGAGGATGTAAAACTATTGACGAGATACTCTATCTCACTTACAGAGTTTAGGTAGCTACTCTGCACTGTGTTGGTATATGGCATTAGAGAACATAAAGAAGGAATCATATCCTTAAACCTAGTTACAGCGCTTTCTGAAAGACTTCTAGTGTAATGAAACTTATTCCCCACTGCTGGGTAGTCCATCAGAGTAAATGTAAATGTTATTAAGAAATGATCAGACAGAAGGGAGTTTTCAGGGAATACTGTTAAGTCTTCAATTTCCATACCATAACTCAGAACAAGATCTAAGATATGATTAAAGTGGTGGGTGGACTCATTTACATTTTGAGCAAAGCCAATTGAGTCTAATAATAGATTAAATGCAGTGTTGAGGCTGCCATTCTCAGCATCTGTGTGGATGTTAAAATCGCCCACTATAATTATCTTATCTGAGCTAAGCACTAAGTCAGACAAAAGGTCTGAAAATTCACAGAGAAACTCACAGTAACGACCAGGTGGACGATAGATAATAACAAATAAAACTGGTTTTTGGGACTTCCAATTTGGATGGACAAGACTAAGAGTCAAGCTTTCAAATGAATTAAAGCTCTGTCTGGGTTTTTGATTAATTAATAAGCTGGTATGGAAGATTGCTGCTAATCCTCCGCCTCGGCCTGTGCTATGAGCATTCTGGCAGTTAGTGTGACTCGGGGGAGTTGACTCATTTAAACTAACATATTCATCCTGCTGTAACCAGGTTTCTGTAAGGCAGAATAAATCAATATGTTGATCAATTATTATATCATTTACTAACAGGGACTTGGGACTTCCGGGATGGGCAGCGCCATGTGAAGACACGTTTTGTTGGGCTCCGCAGGCGAACTCCTTGTTTTCTGACTATTACGTTCCGAAACAACGCAACATAATTACACTTTAGTGCAGTGACGAATATTAGCCCGCTACCGGCTCACCTCTATGACGCCGCCAAAAAAGTCGCCTAACACCACCAGGAACGAGCAAGACACGAGAGCCGCAGCTAGTGCTAGCCCGGTCGATGCTAGCACAACTCATACAGAGCCACCGGCGACTTCTGAGTCTAACAAACAAGTTCTGGAAGCAATCCAAGCGCTGAAGCAACAATTGCTCGATAAGATAGAAGAAAAGCCAATGAGACTCAGACGGAAGTGCGCAACGCCATCGGGCGAATTAATCTGAGGCTAGACGAGGCCGAGAACCGCACAACACTGCTGGAACAAAATGTCGGGGCTCAGTCGGACTCTATTGCCACTTTGGAGAAAGACATCGCACAAGTGAAGAAGGAGCTCGCTGCGGTCAAATCCAAATGTGAGGACCTCTAGGCACGTTCACGTCGCTGCAATGTCCGGATCACTGGAGTAAGAGAGGGCAGAGAGGACGGACAGCCCCCCTCCAGGTACGTGGCGGACATGCTGAAAGCTGCGCTCGGTTTGGAGAAGCCTCCGTGCTTGGACAGAGCGCATCGGACCCTCCGCAC
The DNA here is from genome assembly GCF_902500255.1 of Thalassophryne amazonica. NCBI lineage: Eukaryota > Metazoa > Chordata > Actinopteri > Batrachoidiformes > Batrachoididae > Thalassophryne > Thalassophryne amazonica. The sequence continues at coordinate 9,228,715 of NC_047120.1, forward strand.
AAAACCACAAGATGACCAGCCACCATGCGCTTTTGTTGTAAAGTGTCATTATTTTACTGAAAAAGAGGCACTTCTGAAGAAGGCAGCCGAGGCACGGGGGATAACAACCACCGAGGGAGACCGCATCCGCATCCTGCCTGATTATACGCAAGCTGTGAGTAAACAACGCGCTGAGTTCACGGAGGTGAGAAACATGCTCCGGGGCTGTGTCGGAGTCCGCTATGGGCTGAGATATCCGGCGACGCTGAGAGTCTCCACGACGGATGGGAAAGAACATACGTTTAAAGATCCCAAGCGTGCAAAGGACTTTATCCTGAGAGAAATAATGAAGGGATAAATACGGAGGACATTCTGCTCGTAATTTCCAAGCCAGTTACGCATGGAGCCATATTTGGTCCATCTGAACTGTCAGATGAAGACTTCTATTGGAACCAGGTGAAGCATTAAGGATGGTTTTTTACTATTTCTCTTACACTCGCTTCACTGGACTGCCTCAAGTTTAAGAGTGGACAGAAGGAACGCTTTGATGTTTTTCCTATTCTAAGTGAGTGTGTATATACATATGAGGGTGTGCAGGTGTGCGGGCACCTGTATATACAGACATATATTATCTTGTTTGCAATACATACCACAACGCGGGTTGCGTTATAATCAGCATGTTAATATTGCCGCCTGTGGGGGCCGCCATGGTAAGCACTGGAGACCAGGAAGCACACAAGTCCCCTTCTGGGACTGGGTTTTCTTTTTCCAATTTCTTCTTGTTTTTTGAGATGTTCAACTCCCTGTGTTCTGTGTTCTGCGTTCTGCTGTTGGCGAACGGTTAGGTGCTTTGTGTGTGTCTTTTTTTTTTTCTCTCACGTTTAAGGGCTGCTACTCTTTCATCAACTTTACTACCATCTCTCTTATATCTTATGAATGGCAGGTAGCCCCACTACACTGGTGAGCTGGAATGTTCGTGGCTTAAACAGTCCCATTAAGCGCAATAAAATATTTTCCCACTTAAAGAAATTACATAGCCAGATAGTTTATCTACAAGAAACCAAATTGGTCAATAAAGACCACTCAAGACTTCTCAGGGGCGGTTTTACACAGTGCTTTCATTCGGATTTCGAGAGTAAGAGTAGAGGAACAGCTATTTTAATTCACAGGGAGGTGCAATACATAGAGACTAGGAGAATAAGGGATAAGAATGGTCGCTTTGTCATTACCCAAGGGACTCTGTACAATAGGCCAGTCGTCCTTGCCAATGTTTACGGCCCTAACTGGGACAATGTAAACTTTTTTACAACTTTATTTTCTAATCTGCCTGACTTGGATTCCCATGACTTAATACTGGCGGGCGATTTGAACTGTGTCCTGAACCTGGCTCTGGACCGGTCTAGCACCAAAGTGTCAACGTTAAGTAAATCCGCCTTGTGTGTCAACAATTTCATCAAAGCTTATGGGTTGGTGGATCCATGGTGGCTTAAAAACCCGACGTCCAAACAATTTTCCTTTTTTTCGCCAGTACAACAAAGTTACTCGAGAATCGATTACTTTTTGATTGACCATAAGCTGCTGCCTCTAGCCACCCGTACAGATTATGACAGTTTAGTCATTTCAGACCACTCACCAGTAATTCTACAATTGAATTTTCCAGAAAATATCGCTCATCCCCCTCTGTGGCGGTTAAATATCAGGCATCTATCTGATGAAAGGTTTGTGGAATTTATCAATAGTCAAATTGACCTCTTCTTGGAACTGAATCTGACCCCCGGGATAAGCTATTCTACCATTTGGGAAGCTCTGAAAGCCTATCTGAGAGGGCAGGTGATATCTTATACAGCAGCAGAGAAAAAGAGGCGGATGAAGCGAGCGTCGGAAATTTTAGTGTACATAAAGGAACTGGATCGGCAGCACTCAGAATCACCCTCTGATGAATTACATCAGAAGAGAATCTTACTCCAGACCGAATATGACTCGATTACGAATGTCAAAGCAATTGATCTCCATCTGAGGTCTCGGCTCACCCACTATGAGCATGGCGATCATGCTAACAAGTTATTATCCCACCAAATTAAGCAAATAACCGCTGCAGGCTCTATTTCTGCAATAAAAAATGAACACGGACATGCATTAACAGACCAACAGGACATAATGAGTTCCAACTATTCTATGAGAAATTGTACGCTTCTGAAGCTGCCGACCCAACTCAAGTTGAAACTTTTTTGAGCACCCTACCCCTCCCCATCTTAGAAGACAATGACAAAAACGTGTTGGAATCTGACATCACTCAGTCAGAAATAAGTAATGCCATTACAAAAATTAAATACGGCAAGGCTCCTGGCCCAGATGGATATCCGGCTGAATTTTTTAAACTATTTGCAACCAAACTGGTCCCATTGCTATCGAAAGTTTTCAAAGAGGTTTATGACAGGAAGACTCTACCTGCAACAATGACACATGCCACAATCTCATTACTGCTTAAAAAAAGCAAAAGATCCATTGCTGTGTGATTCCTACCACCCAATTAGCCTCCTGAATTGCGATTATAAGATTCTAGCAAAAGTATTGGCAGGCAGACTTGACAAGGCTCTTCCAAAGTTGATACATCCAGACCAAACAGGGTTTATCTCAAGGAGACAGATATCTAGTAACTTACGTCGGGTATACAATGTGATCTATCAGCGTAACAATTTCGAACCTGAAGTAGTAATTTCCTTGGATGCGCAAAAAGCTTTTGATAGAGTGGAATATAACTTTTTGTTTGCAACACTGAAAAAATTTGGATTCGGTCCTGTCTTCTGCTCCTGGATTAGTATTTTGTATGCATCGCCACAAGCAGCAATACGCACAAACAAGGATCTGTCCAGTCTTTTCCCTCTATCTCGCGGGGCCAGACAAGGCTGCCCGCTTAGCCCCTTATTATTCAATATTGCTATTGAACCTTTGGCAGTACGTCTGAGAAACGATCCGCAGCTAGTTGGAGTACGAAGAGGAGGACAAACTCATAAACTATCTCTGTATGCTGATGACTTCCTCCTCTTTCTTTCAGATCCGTTCAGCACCATTCCCTGTGCTCTTAAAATCTTCAGTTCATTTGGTCAGGTGTCAGGTTATAAGTTGAATCTTTCTAAGAGCGTTCTCTTTACAATAAATAGGAGCGCGCAGCAGTTGGACTTCCGAACCTTCCCCTTTAAGGTGTGTAAAAACCACTTTAGCTACCTGGGGGTCAGCGTTACTTATAACTGCGAGTCGTTGTTCTCCAAGAACTTTACAGGCGCGCTGGATAAAGCTAAACAGGACATGGAGAACTGGTCCAAACTCCCGTTGTCGCTAGTCGGAAGGGTCAACTTAGTTAAAATGGTACTTATGCCCAGACTTCTCTATTTATTCCAGACTGTACCGGTATTCATTCCCAAATCCTATTTTAAAGATTTGAATAGTCACATGTCCAGGTTTCTCTGGAATAGAAACATACCTCGAATTAGGAGAGAGTTTCTAGAAAGATCGAGAGACGATGGTGGGCTTGCTTTACCAAATTTTCTTCACTACTATTGGGCCACGAACATTCAGAAACTGCTACTTTGGCTTGCAGATGCTTCGGACATGGAGGTTCCAGCCTGGGTCCCGATGGAGAAGCATTCTTGCAACCCAGCATCACTTGGCTCGTTATTGTGTAGCTCGCTACCTCTGAGAAACATCACTGGACAAACAATCTGATAGTCAAGGGCTCACTGAGAATCTGGTTTCAATTCCGTACTCACTTTGGATTTAAAGGCGCCATAGCTGCAACTCCCATTCAGTCTAATGTTAATTTCCCCCCCTCCTTGATCGACCCGTCTTTTCTATCATGGCACAGGAAGGGTCTGTCATGTGTAAAGAAGCTTTTCAAAGATGGTGAATTGGCCTCATTTGAGCAGTTGAAAAGGGACTTTGACTTATCACAATCAGACTTCTTTAGATATCTACAGATTCGCAGTTTTGTGAAAACAACTTTTTCCCTGACTCTTCCACAAAAGAACTGGCTGGACGAATACTTAGAGTTGGACCCATGGGATAAAGGTCTGGTGTCATCTTTGTATAGTAAAATTCAAGGTGCGTCATCCCCATCAACAGAGCACCTGAGGAATCAATGGGAGGAGGAATTAGGCGAACTATTCACTGATCGGGCCTGGCAATCGGCAATTACTAGAATTCACACCTCATCGATTTGTGTCAGACATAGTTTAATACAGTTCAAGATATTACACAGACTACACATATCTCCAAGTAAACTTTCCAGACTATACCCAGGTTCTGACTCATCCTGTGTAAGGTGTGGCTATGGCCCGGCAAGCCTCAGTCATATGTTTTGGTTGTGTCCTAAACTTTTTTCTGGCAAGAACTATTCGGAACATTCTCCTCCCTATGTAACAAGCCTGTCGGTCCAAACTGCATGGTGGCCCTGTTTGGCGTCACCCCACCGGATACAGCTGTGACAGCCCAGCAAGCCAACGCGATCGCCTTTATAACTCTGCTCGCAAGACGCCTGATCTTGCTCAACTGGAAAAAAGCAGCTCCGCCTTCTCATAAACTCCTGCTGGAAGATGTTATGTCCCACTTAAAACTGGAGTATTTAAGGCACACCATGAACGGCTCTCTACAGACTTATAATAAAATCTGGCAACCTTTTGTTAATCTTTTTATAAAAAAAAGTCCACCTTAGAGTCCAGCCCCGAACCTTACAATCTGTCTGGTTCTGATCTAATCACTATTGTGATGTTTCTTTGTTGTCTTGAACATTTGTGTTGCCATCATCATTTATCTATTTGTTTACCCTAATGTGGTGATTTTTTTTTTTTTTTTTTTTGCATACTTGAAAGCACCAATGCTTGTTCTACTGTTCTCTTGTTCTTCTGTTCCTGTATGCGGATTAAATTTTGAAATAACAATAAAAAGGATTTTATAATACTAACAGGGACTTAGAAGAGAGAGACCTAATGTTTAATAGACCACATTTAACTGTTTTAGTCTGTGGTGCAGTTGAAGGTGCTATATTATTTTTTCTTTTTGAATTTTTATGCTTAAATAGATTTTTGCTGGTTATTGGTGGTCTGGGAGCAGGCACCGTCTCTACTGGGATGGGGTAATGAGGGGATGGCAGGGGGAGAGAAGCTGCAGAGAGGTGTGCAAGACTACAACTCTGCTTCCTGGTCCCAACCCTGGTTAGTCACGGTTTGGAGGATTTAAGAAAATTGGCCAGATTTCTAGAAATGAGAGCTGCTCCATCCAAAGTGGGATGGATGCCGTCTCTCCTAACAAGACCAGGTTTTCCCCAGAAGCTTTGCCAATTATCTATGAAGCCCACCTCATTTTTTGGACACCACTCAGACAGCCAGCAATTCAAGGAGAACATGCGGCTAAACATGTCACTCCCGGTCCGATTGGGGAGGGGCCCAGAGAAAACTACAGAGTCTGACATTGTTTTTGCAAAGTTACACACCGATTCAATGTTAATTTTAGTGACCTCCGATTGGCGTAACCGGGTGTCATTACTGCCGACATGAATTACAATCTTACCAAATTTACGCTTAGCCTTAGCCAGCAGTTTCAAATTTCCTTCAATGTCGCCTGCTCTGGCCCCCGGAAGACAATTGACTATGGTTGCTGGTGTCACTAACTTCACATTTCTCAAAACAGAGCCGCCAATAACCAGAGTTTGATCCTCGGTGGGTGTGTCGCTGAGTGGGGAAAAACGGTTGGTGGTGTACAGGGGGCTTCTGTTTAGAACTATGCTTCCTCCTCACAGTCAACCAGTTGGCCTGCTTTCCCGGCTGCTCGGGATCTGCCAGAGGGAAACTAACGGCGGCTAAGCTGCCTTGGTCCGCACCGACTACAGGGGCCTGGCTAGCTGTAGAATTTTCCAAGGTGCGGAGCTGAGTCTCCAATTCGCCCAGCCTGGCCTCCAAAGCTACGAATAAGCTACACTTATTACAAGTACCATTACTGCTAAAGGAGGCCGAGGAATAACTAAACATTTCACACCCAGAGCAGAAAAGTGCGGGAGAGACAGGAGAAGCCGCCATGCTAAACCGGCTAAGAGCTAGTAGCTGCGCTAAGCTAGCGGATTCCTAAAAACACACAAAGTGAATAATGTGTAAATAATTTAGAGGTGATTCAGCAGAGGGAATGCTTTAGTTAAGGCACGTGAAGATTACACTGTGAAACAAATCGTTATATAGGTAACTAGATCAATCTAACTGCACAGATTAAACAGCTAACAGATACAGCAAAACACCGCTGTGCTCCGGAACAGGAAGTGATACAATACCGCAGTGAGAGCCAACCACCAGTAGAGGCAAGCAAGAGCTGTCAAAAGCTCCTAGTAAAACAGTAAAGTCAGAATCAAGGTATTTCTTAGCATCCTCACTCAACTTGGGCAACAAAAGGGAGTTAAAGAAATCATCAAGATTGGATTGCAAAACAACATGTTTAGATGAGTAAAGATTACAATAAAACTCAGCAAATCGATGGTTTTGTCAGTAGGATTGATTAACATTATAGCTGTATTTGATTTAATGCTGTGAATCGCTCTGGAGGCCTGTGCACTCTTAAGTTGCTGTGCTAGTAATTTACCAGGCTTATCTCCAAGCTCAGAATGTTTCTGCTTTAATTTTAAAAGTACATTTTTTTACTTGACCACTCATAATCCCATTATATTCATATTTAAGATTAAGTATCTCTTTATAGTCATCAGGTGATTTAGAATTTTGATATGTTCTTTCCAAAACAGGAAGAGCACTGTTAATTTCAACTAATCACTTGTCTTTTTTTTAAGAGCTGAAGTGTAGGAGATTATATCGCCCCGTATTACGACTTTTAATGTCTCCCATAGAGTAGATTCTGACACTTCACCATTATCATTTAGTTCTATAAAGTCCTTCAACTTACAGGTTATGTGTTTGACAAAATTGTCATCACAAAGTAGATTTGGATTGAAACGCCAAGAATATGCCTGCCTTGGGAGGGAAAGATTCAATGCCAAGATGGCACCGTTGTGTCCGGCTGCTTATCTGCTGCTCTCCAGTCTGTTATTTTATTGTTTTTAACTTATGCTGTTTTTGAATCAGAGTCACTGCGGGTGTATGATCGCCAAACGCTGCTGAATCTCCAGCCCCCCAGTTTGGGGTGTGATGCGGTTATCGGAGGGTGGACAGAACTTTCTGCCCCCATTTTTATCGGAGGTGCCGGCTTTTCTGTGCCATGCTCCTGTGCTGCCTTTCGGCTGAAAGCGCAGTTGTCACTGCAGGAGACGAAGTGGCCGTCTGGTGAAGCTGAAGCACTGTTTGGCCTGCGGTCTGGCATCTGGACGAGCTGTGCACAGAATTCTGGTAGGATCTGTCCTGCCCTGGCGCCTTGTGGATCCGGTTAAAGCCTGCGTGGTGCCATTGGTCGGCTCTGAGGACTGTCGGCCCGGCCGTCCACATCTTTGCCGGATTGATGTGCGCCAATGGCGCTCTCAGAACCTGGGCTTGCTTTACCGGTTCGTGAACAGTCAGACTGTCATCCCCACTGAGGTCCTTAGCCTGGGTCTCATTAATATCAGATCATTGTCCTTGAAATCTTTGTTGATTAATGATCTAATTATTGATCGTCATTTAGATATGATTGGCTTATGTGAAACCTGGCTCAAACCCACAACTCTCCTTCCTCTGAATGAGGCCTGTCCACCGGCGTACACATTTAGTCATGTGTCTCGTGGTGTGAAGCAAGACAGGGGTGTTGCTTTTATTTATAAATCTAGGTTTTCTTTATTAGGTGTTGGGGGCCACAAATATAATTTGTTTGAGCATCTGACTCTCCGTTATGCCCACGATGCTAAGTACTGTCAGGGTCATAAAACTAGAGCTCAGCTATGTTATTTTGTCACTGTTTTTAGGCCCCCTGGTCCATACTCTGATTTCTTAGATGAATTTGGTGTGTTCATCTTTAGTTTGTCAACTAGTGCAGATAACATTTTGATTATTGGTGACTTTAACATTCATATAAATAAGCCCTCTGATCCCCTTAAGCAAATCATTTATGCAAATTGTGGATGCATTAGGATTCCAGCAATGCATTCAGGACCCGACACATATTAGTGGAAATACCATGGATCTGGTTCTTGCATGTGGGTTTGCTGTCACGAATATTGACATCTTGCCTCTCGCATCTATAGTCTCAAGTATGACTGAACTTGAGACTAGACTACCTAATATTTTAGCTTTGAGTTTGGAGAATGCTAAATAGTAGACAGCCTTGCGGATAGTTTAAATTTAGCACTTAAAACTACACTTGATAAGATTGTGCCTCCTCTTTTGGGGCCACGCCCTTCCAAGGCACAGTCACCTTGGTTCAATGGTTACTTGCGCAACCTCAGGCAGAAGGCTAGAGATTTGGAATGGAAATGGCATAGTTCCAAATTAGAGGTGTTCTGCCTTGTGTGGCGGGATGCTATTTTAGATTATAAGCATGCACTACTGGCCACAAAGCGGGCCTATTACTCTGATTTGATCAGTAAAAGCAAACATATCTCAAAGTTCTTGTTTGACACGGTAGCATTTCTTATTCACGGACAGCCACCTGTTAGTCGTTCAGCACAGGATTTCTTGGCCTCGGCCCAGCCATTAAAACCTGCTATGGAGGTGGGTGCTACCACTGAGGTGTTACCTAGATTTACAGAATTTACTAGTATTTCATGAGGCGTGCTGACGAAACTCGTGGCATCTACAAAAATCACAACCTGTTTATAATATTCCATACCAACAAAACTGTTTAAGGACCTGTGGTCCACTCTTGGGCCAACTGTGCTGGAAATTATCAATCTGTCGTTAACCTCTGGATCTGTTCCGAAATGTTTTAAATCTGCAGTGATTAAAGCATTACTTAAGAAATCTAATCTCAACCCTAGTGTATTGAAAAATTACAGGCTAATATCAAATCTATCATTCTGTTCCAAAATTTTAGAAAAGGTGGTTTCACGGCAGCTCATAAACCACCTCACTGAGAATGATCTTTTTGAGCCGCTGGAGTCTGCTTTTAGGAAATATCACTTCACAGAGACAGCGCTCACTAAAGTAGTGAATACTCTTCTGTGAGCAATGAACTCAGACACCACTGCGGTTTTGGTGTCGTTAGATCTCAGTGCTGCATTTGAATCCGTGGATCATCATATTTTGCTCGAATCTTTTTTGGGATTACTGGAATTGCCCTTACGTGGTTGACATCATATCTGTCCAGTCGTTCTCAATGTGTCTAATAACACTACTGTTGGAGTGATTCTGTGGATACACTGTTTTATTTGATCATGCATGTTTTGTGTTCTCTCTGCTCTGATAAAGTGTATTGTAGTGATGTGATGGGTGAAGGTTACTTAAGATATGTGACATGACGTGTTTCTGCAAGTTGTGGTATTTCTGTGTGTACGCTAAGCTCTTTTTCAGGACATGTGAAGATGACTCAGGCAGGATGCAGCCGTAAGCGGAGCAGTGAGATAAAGAATAGAGAATTGAATATTCCAACCATAGTGTGATTATGATACATTAGTCCTTGTGTCAGAAGAAGTGTGATTAATCGTTAGATGTCTTAAACACATCTTAATCGAGCCCAAGATTAAAAAGGTTCTGAACGTCCTGAATGTATTGTGCAATCAGCGGTTCTGCGGCAACAGCTCACGCGCTATCACTCTTCCCCTCAGGAGCTGTACCGCCCATGTATGTAGGGAAGTCCTAAATAAAAAGAGCGGGAGCGCAGGCCAGACTTTAGTGTAGCTTTGGTGTACAGCCTGACTGCACTCCTCGCGAGCTTAAATTGAATTCTATCTCTCACTTGTTTTATTGCCTGGTTGTCTCTTCCTCTTATCAAAGATACAGTATTCTAAACCCCGACAAAGACTGGGGGCTCGTCCAGGATCCCAACAGACCTGACGGTTCCAGCGAGCGTGATCGACACCAGAGAAATCCTTGGCCAAGGTAACTCAGACCCTTTGACGGGACTGGCTCAATCCGTTGGCTGGGATCTGAAAGGTTGACGGGATCACCGAGAGGGAAAGAGACAGACAGGAGTGTGAGTATAGAATTTGATTCTGATAAAATTGTTGTTGTGAATGGTGGCAGTAGGCTGCGTAAAATAGAAATGTTGAAATAGTGAAATAGTGACAGAAAGTCACAGTTAAACAGGGAAATAAGTGCACAGTGAAAAGGCAGTTAAACCTCGCAGAGATGGTGGAGTCCCCTAATGCAGGACATTAGTTAAATTCCACGGGAGGGCGAGCTCCCCTGGCCTAAGAATATGCGAAATAAGTGCACAGTGAAAAGGCAGTTAAACCTCGCAGGGATGGTGGAGTCCGCTAATGCAGGACATTAGTTAAATTCCACGGGAGGGCGAGCTCCCCTGGCCTAAGAATACGCGTACGGTTATTAAAAGTGTTTCTATGTATTTGTGTAAATAAAATAACTGTGTGTGAGTGTAATAAAGGTGACTGAGTGAGAGTGTGGAGTCACTTCGACTCCCCTCTATGAAAATCTCACAGGAAAGAAAGTAGTAAGTTTTGAGAAGAAGCAAAGGCAAGGCCTTCCCGTGCCCTCCGGGGTGGCGAAAGGGAACGCACTTCTCAGAATAGTTGATTACTACCCTGTGATTGTAACACCACCAGTGGATTAGGACCCTGTAGGGGCAAAACCATCACTGGTCTAAAACGTTCTGAAAACACAAAATGGGAAAATCTAACAGTAAAAATGAGAGACCTAAGTCCCGGGACGATCTAAAAACAAAAGATTGGATATACATGAATAAAATTGATCCAAATTCAACAAAACACTTAGATAAGTGGATAAAAGATCATGGATTTGATGGACGCCTGCAGAAAGAGTCATTAACTAAACTAAAGAACAGTATTGAGAAGAAGAGTGGAACAAGTGAGAAAAAAAAGAAAAAGAAGGTCAAGGTGAAATTGTAGCATGGGAAAGAGAAGTTGAGAAACGAAAGAAGGGCCTTAGAGAAGCAAAGGAAAGACAGAAAGAAACAGTAAATGATAAGAAGGAGCAGGGGAACGTGATGTTTCACAGACAAGAAGATGAGACAGGGCCTGCGGCTCCAAAAGTAGAAATGGTAGTAAAATTGGATACTACAAAACACAGTCAGCCAGAAGCTGAAATAAAGGAGAATAAACTCTATCCAGATTTACCACAGGGACAACCCCCATCATATGTAGACCCTACACAACACGTCATGAGAACACGATCCAAAACACCAAAAGATGAAGAAAAACAACCTGGACCATCAGCCCCACCGGCTAATCAGGAACCAGGTGGATCAGGAGTCTATCCAATGATTCATGTGGCAAATCCACATACGTCAGGACCAAGAACTATTCTTGTGTACCGAACTTGGACACAAGCAGATGTTAAGGCAGCTGTGGAAGGTATAACTCCCCCACGAGAAGATGTAGCCCAGTACATTATTGACGTAACCGCTTTGGTTAAATCCTACAATCTTAGAGGGGATGAAGTTCAACAAGTCATAATGGCAACTGTGACAAAGGATTGGGCTGATGTAAAAGGAGATTGGGATCCTGCAGAGGCAGACCACACTCCATTAGCCCATGATAGTCAGGAATTGGAAGATCGATTGGCCGCACTACTGCTGAGAATTAAGCAGAAATACCAGCAGAAGTCAAATTACACAGAAATCGCACAAAACAGAAAGATGATGAACCATTCGAAGACTATCGACATCGAATGGAAAAAGTTTTTAAAGTGCACAGTGGTCTTCTACCACTGAAAAATGATAGCGTGTATGAACAACAATTGAAAAATGCACTCCATGCCAACTCCAGATCAGATATCCGAGCATGGGTAGACAAACACATGATAATGCTCCCAACAGCTGGGTTACAAAAGTATGTAGACCACGCCATACACGCAGAAAGAAATCTGAAAACAAAAAAGGCAGCCCGCTACTGTATATACAAATTTGGCCCAGGCCTGGCAGTACTCTTTGGATCTGTCGGAGTTGAGACAAACTGAACAATTATTGGAGGAAGGTCTGATGACCTGTGAAAACAGAGAACACGTAGTAATGATGTCACCTAAAGATCTACACATAACTATGCTATTCACTCCACGAAAGGATGAAAGGTATGGAGCAGGATTTCTGAAAATTCCATCAGAATTACAGACAGTAGCACACCTATACACAGACAGAAAAACCACCTCTGTGTGTAGTGTAGTGCTGACCCAAAGTGCAGACAAATGGTACAGAGGAAAACCTGAGGCTGTGCCGCATATTTCACTGACAAGGGCAGACACTCAGTCCTGGAAGGACCTTGGAAGAATTGTTAAAATAGCTGAGGAAGCAACTGATTGGCATGAAGCAGATGCATTGTCGGTGTGGGATTTCAGTCCATCCACAGGCTTGTATCGGAAATACAAGTTTGTAAGTGCTTGGACGACACCGGTGATACATGAAGTAGATCTGGATGATTGAAATTTAACAACATCTGTGTTGTTGACACAGGAAGATGAGACTTTATTGGCCAAACTGCCTCCTCATCTCTGGGTGAATGCACCCACAGATGTAGGACTGTTGAAAAATATTCCGCCAGTCAAAATTAAGCCACGATCTGATTGGAGACCACGGATCAAACAATATCCATTAAAACCTGAAGCAGAAAAAGGAAATGATGACTTTTCTAGGTATCTGTAATTATTGCAGAGCCTGGATTCCATGTTATGCAGAGATGGTGCAGAAATTGCAGGATTTAATACACTCTATACCAATGGATATGACTGACAAAATACAGTGGAATAAAGAAGCTGAAGAACAGTTTACAGCTCTTAAACAAGAACTTGTGAGTTCCACAGTATTATCTCTGCCCAATTATGCCAAGCCATTCACTCTCATGGTGGACACAAAACAGGGATTCATGTGTGCAGCTACAACAACATGGTAATAAAAATAAACCAGTTGTCTATTATTCCAAACGTTTGGATACATTCTTATCGCCTGCTAGACAGATAGCTTATACAGCAATGCTATTGTCTCAGCCACATATTACCATTGAAAGATGCAACACCTTGAATCCCGCCACGCTCCTACCTGCTCAGACAGACAATGAACCATTAATAGATTCTGACCTTTTATTGGATATGCAAAAACAGGCACCAGCGCAGGAACGACATTTGTGGTTGAAAAATGGGGCAACCCCAAACCCCAAAGGACTTTATTGTATACATAACAAACCTATCCTACCCAAAAGCTTATTCAAAGCAGCTGCAATTGCAACACATGGGTGTGTCGACAGGGGGGATGGTATATATGGTAGACCAATACTTTACTACCTATGGATTTAATTTATACTCAAAAAAATTTTGTAAAGCCTGTGTTACCTGATTGAAACACAACCCACAGGGAAGTATAAGACCCCGGAGAGGGCAATTCCCAAAACCACAGTATCCTTTTCAAATTGTTCATATGGACTTTATTGAACTAAATCGATGTGGACCTTATCAATACTGTCTAGTATTAATTGATGCCTTTTCAAAATGGGTAGAAATTGTTCCATCACAAAAAGCAGATGCTTTAACAGTAGCAAAAGCACTGTGTAAGACAATTATTCCGTATTATGGAATACCAGAGACATTGTACAGTGATAATGGAACACATTTTGTAAATGAAGTTGTACAAAGAGTAGCAGAACACATGAAATTAAGTTAAAACATCATTGTGCTTACCACCCACAAAGTGCAGGATTAGTGGAAAGGACAAAGGGCACAATAAAAATAAGATTAAGGAAATGTATAGAAGAGACAAAACGAACCTGGATTGAATGTTTGGACCTAGTAAAATTGTATATGAGAATAACACCAACACCATCAGGTTTAACACCATTTGAGATACTTTATGGACGACCATATCGTCTACCAATTTTTGACATGGATACTAAAACAGCAGATGAGGAACAAACATTAGCAGATTTTATGAAAAAGACATTAACACAGAAAGAGATAACTTAAACACATTTACTGCCGAATAATTTTGATCTTCCACAGGACGGCCTTCCAGTAGTCCAGCCAGGAGACTGGGTGTTCATCAGAGTGATTAAGAGGAAGAACTGGTCCAGTCCTCGTTGGGAAGGTCCATACCAAGTGCTGTTAACAACACCAACTGCAGTAAAGATAGTGGAGAGATCAACGTGGATACATCTAAGTCATTGTAAGATACAGCGTGTGTTGGCTGCCTCCACAGTGTAAGGGGAAGTCTGGCTACAAAGGGAGTCTATTTAATTAGCAATAGATTGTCTCAATGCCAGTGAAGCAGGGAGATCCTTGCACTATTAGGTGAGGTTGGTTAACAACACTGTATCCTAGCAATCATGACTGAACTACAGCAGACCCCGGAGCGGCGTGCTCAGCGCCGCCGCTGCCGGACTGTTAGTAGGGCAGCCGGTTGCGTTGTGATCTTAGTGTGTTTCGTGCTCCTCGGATTCCTGGCCTGGTGGTTGACCCAAGAATTGCAGCTCACTGTGGACCGAGCCAGAGAACAACGCAAGCAACGTCAGAAGAGGTTTATTCATAATGTGAATGAGACAGATGGACACCCTCATATATACCATACTAATTTGTGGTACAGAGATGTTCATTTATTGGCTATGGAATTACGTTACTAATTGTTATGTTTGTTCGCAAATGCCTATATCCTCAACACACCCAGCTCTGATGGCTAAACCGTACCCTGCTAGGGTGACAGAATGTCTTATCATACGGATGCATAATCAAACTGTATTTCGGGGGCAGCAGTTCTCAGCAAATCTGATAAGATGCAACACCACTTGCCTCATTGCAACCACTTATATGATAGGGATTTCAACAGAGGACGTACAAGCGTGCCCAAGTGCTGCTCTATTGACTAGACTGAAGGGAAATGCAAAAATATCATCACATTAAATTGTCATCACAACGGCCATTCCCGATTTGCTTTTACGGGACAGGGAATAAAACTGTAGGTAAAATTAAGAAACGTCTGTGTACCCAAACGTATGTTTTATCAAATAATTTAAGCCTAACCAAAACATAATATGTGGATGGTACTTATCTTCATCACATTGGACGGGGATGTAATTATACAGGCTCCTGTCCATGGGGAACGGATGAAGCATGTGCTTATGTTAGTAAGTTTTTGCTACCACCTGTAAATGGTACTCCGGTGTATGATGACATCTATTGGCTTTGTGGTTCCAGACTGTACATGAGTCTCCCACCAAATTGGGGTGGTGTGTGTGCACATACCCAGGTGACTGACCATACATATGTGGTAGTGCCAAGGACCTCCACAGAGAAGAATGGCAGCACCAGACGGAGGAGATTGATATACCCAGATGTGTTACCACATGATCACATGTGGGGCTCGGATGTACCAAAGGACCAAAAATTGTGGTCTGTAGGAGATAAAATAGCACATTCATTGTTCCCCTGGATAGGAGTGGAAAAAAATTCATTAATGATTGAAACTCTGAATTATCGATTGGGTCTGTTCATGAATGTAACTGAGAAAATAGTAGCAGCTCAAAACACTGAAATAGATGCTTTACGTACCATGGTGATGCAAAATCGCATGGTTTTAGACTTGCTTACTGGTTCACAGGGAGGAGTTTGTGTTCTGCTGAACACAACATGCTGTACTTTCATCCCAGACTCCATTCATTCAGTGGATGTGCAGGACGCATTGGAAGAGCTGAATAAACTTCGTGATGCAATGCATAAAGACACCCTAGCCGTGAACCGGTGGAATCCCTGGTCCTGGTTGACTTCAGGACCATGGTGGCAGTTACTATTGAAAATGGTGACACCAGTTATTATAGTCCTAATTCTGATTGGACTTTGCATGTGTTGTGTGATCCCTTATATCAAAACAATGGTTGGCAAAATGGTGTCAAATACATTTGTACAGTGTAATCTGGCTTTCCAACAAACTATGCCAAAATATCAAGCATTGAAACAGTCAGACCTTAGTGGAGAAAACTATAATGACTGTGTTGAGAATTATGATGATATTGAAAAGCTCACAACTCCAGTTCAAGCTTGAACTGTTGACGTGATGAGTTAACACACTCTTAGCCTATGAAGCTTTAGCTGAAAATGTAATAAGACAAGTGGTGTAGTCGAATAATACAGATAAACGGTTCATTTATACCAGTCAGCCGAAGTGACGTGTGGTGGTGGTGTGGAGATAATAGAATTTTTGACAGATTGCCTAGGAATGTGTCAGGCTACTGTGCTTTAGTGTCCCTACTCCTCCCAGTAAAAGCCATTCCCATTTTAGCCAAGGACTTGTTGACGCACCTAAAGTCTGGGGTGCCTGAAAATTGGCATAGAGTAAAAAGAGATTGGAAAGGAGAGGGAGATCCAACATATATTGACGCAATAGGAGTCCCCAGAGGAGTGCCTGATGAGTACAAACTGGCTGATCAGATAGCAGCTGGATTTGAATCCTCCATCTGTTGGTGGTGCTCAATTAATAAGAACGTAGACAGAATAAACTACATCCACTACAACGTGCAGAAATTGGGAAATTGGACAGAGGAAGGTCTTAAAGCGGTACATTCCCAACTGGCAGCCACCTCACTGATGGCCTTCCAGAACCGCATAGCCCTGGACATGCTGCTCACTGAGAAAGGAGGAGTCTGTGCAATGTTTGGAGAACAGTGTTGCACATTCATACCGAACAACACAGCAGCCGATGGAAGCCTGACCCAGGCCATTGAGGGCCTGCGGACACTGAACAAGAAGATGAAGGATCACAGCGGCGTTAATGCCGAATTCTGGGACTCGTGGCTGGACGTGTTTGGGAAGTATCGCACTTTGGTCTCCTCTGCGCTTATATCTATAGCAGTTTTTGCTGCAATTCTGACCTTGTGTGGATGCTGTTGTATTCCTTGTCTACGTGGTCTAGTCAATAGAATGATAACCACTGCTATCTCACCAGCCAGACAAGATTCAGCTCAGGCATACCCCTTCTGGGTAACCATCCAGAAGATGACGATAATGAGACTGATGAAGAAGACAACTACGACCACTATCTTCCAGATCTGTTCCCTGATCTAGGTGATTATGGTGAACCTGACGATGACCTCAACACCAACGATAAGACCTCCCGAGTGTAAATGTATTCTTACCATTGTTTAATGACCCTGCAGCTGAAAATCTGAATAAGAAGTGGTTGCTTAGTAACAATTGTTTACTTTTAGGTGAAGATGTAATACCGTTGGAATGCATGATAAACAGGGGGGAAATGTTGGAGTGATTCTGTGGATACACTGTTTTATTTTATCATGCATGTTTTGTGTTCTCTCTGCTCTGATAAAGTGTATTGTACTGATGTGATGGGTGAAGGTTACTTAAGATATGTGACATGACGTGTTTCTGCAAGTTGTGGTAT
Organism: Thalassophryne amazonica; assembly: GCF_902500255.1. Lineage (NCBI taxonomy): Eukaryota > Metazoa > Chordata > Actinopteri > Batrachoidiformes > Batrachoididae > Thalassophryne > Thalassophryne amazonica. The sequence goes on from NC_047120.1 coordinate 9,246,151, forward strand.
TTCTGTGTGTACGCTAAGCTCTTTTTCAGGACATGTGAAGATGACTCAGGCAGGATGCAGCCGTAAGCGGAGCAGTGAGATAAAGAATAGAGAATTGAATGTTCCAACCATAGTGTGATTATGATACATTAGTCCTTGTGTCAGAAGAAGTGTGATTAATCGTTAGATGTCTTAAACACATCTACTACCTCTAACCTTAGTGACATGAGATTTGGGGTTCCATGGGGATCTGTTTAGACCCCTTGCTTTTCTCCCTGTATGTAGCACCTTTTGGGCATATACTGCAGAGTTTTGGGATTGCCTTTCATTGTTACGCTAATGATACTCAGTTGTACATGTCCATAACTGCAGGAAATCTCACTCCCATAAAAACCCTGGAGGATTGTCTTCTATCAGTGAGAAGTTGGATGTCTAGTAACTTCCTACTTTTAGACTCTGATAAGACTGAAATGATGGTTCTTGGTCCAGCGAGACATCAGCATCAGTTTGATCAGCTCGCTCTTGGCCTGGGTTCATGTGTCATACATCATATGGATAAAATGAGGAACCTTGGGGTAATTTTTGATCCCACGCTGTCTTTTGACCTCTACATCAGGGATGTTACTAGGACTGCTTTTTTTCCATCTGCGAAAAATAGCAAGGAGCTGCCCCATCCTGTCTATGGCTGATGCTGAGACCCTGATTCATGCTTTTGTTTCTTCTAGACTAGATTATTGTAATGTTCTATTTTCAGTGTTACCACAGTCCAGCATTAGGGGCCTTCAGCTGGTTCAGAACACTGCCGCCAGACTTTTGACATGTAGCTGAAGGTCTGAACATATCACACCCATTTTTGTATATTTGCACTGTCTCCCTGTCTCTGTGACAGCAGATTTTAAAGTTTTGTTATTGACTTACAAAGTTGTTCATGGACTGACGCCATCTTATCTGGCTGATTTGGTGGAACTTTACATCGCAGGATTCGGGACTTCTCTGTGTTCCCAGGGTGAAGAAGAAGTCAGCAGGTCAAAGAGCCTTTTCGTCCACCAACCCTGTGGAACAGTCTTCCTGTGACCGTGAGGCAGTCGGAGTCCATGGACATTTTTAAGTCAAGACTGAAAACCCATTTTTATTCTCTTTCTTATGAATAGGTTTTAGTTTTTATCTGTTTTATTCTTTTACTTCTGTTTTTAATTATGTATTTGAAATTTTTTATTCATTGTTAATTATTTATTTAAATTTTATGTTGAATTGTTCTGTGTAAGGTGCCTTGAGATGGCTTTTGTTGTGATTTGGCTAATTAAAATTAAATTACATTCAATTATATTGCTAGGGGACTATGATCAGAAATTAAAATGTTATGATATTTAGAATTGGTAATTTGAGAAAGAAGGTGAGAGCTTGTCAAAAAGTAGTCGATCCTACTTGTAAGATTTGTGAACGTTCCTCCAAATATCTACTAGAGTCCTTGTTGCCATTAGGTTATGAGTCTCTTGTAGGAAAATGGTATCAACCAACAAGGATTTTAAATGTTTAAAGACCTTCACCCTTTTGACTGCACTACCAAGCCCCTTTACGTTCCATGAGATACGTTGTAGATTTCTGCCTCCTACCTGCATACTATTCTGTACATTTGCCATTTAGGAAAAAAGAAAGAATAGGGTATACAGTGAATCCAAAGTGGTTGTTGTAATGTTACATAACTGGTGGAGGGAGAGGTCGGTGTGCCCTCGGTCCAGGCCCACCTCAGGAGGTGCCGCCAGGTGTGGCGGACCGCTTGCTCTGCCCTGTTAAAGGCCCGGACGAGGGCCAAGACCCATGCGGACCGCCGGCGTTCCCCGGCCCGCACATACCAGCCCGGGCAGGAGGTGTGGCTCTCGACCAAGGACATCCCTCTTTGTGTTGACTCCCCAAAACTGAAAGACAGGTTCATTGGTCCATTCCATATCCTCAAGATCATCAACCCGGCCGCAGTGAAGCTCCAACTTCCGGCTTCACTGCGGATTCACCCTGTTTTTCATGTTTCCTGTCTGAAGCCACACCACACCTCGCCCCTCTGTGCTCCGGGACCTACGCCGCCTCCTGCCCGGCTCATCGACGGGGAGCCTGCTTGGACAGTCCACAGGCTCCTGGACGTCCGTCGTAAGGGCCGGGGGTTCCAATATCTGGTGGACTGGGAGGGGTATGGACCTGAAGAATGCTCCTGGGTGAAGAGGAGCTTCATCCTGGACCCGGCCCTCCTGGCCGATTTCTACAAAAGACACCCGGACAAGCCAGGAGGCGCCCGTTGAGGGGGAGGTCCTGTTATGTGGGCCGCTGAAGAGGAGGTACTGCTGGCCCACCACCACCAGAGGGTGTCCTGCTTGGAGTGCGGGCTCCAAGCACGAGAGGGCGCCAGACCCAGAGGAAGTGACAGCTGTCACTCATTGCACCAGCTGTCACTCATAAACACCAGTACATAAGCCGGACTGCAACTCCACCTCCCCGCCTAGAAATTGACTACTACTGACGAGGTAATTTCTCTGCTGACTAACACTTTGTGTGTAATAACCTGAACTTCTATTGCAGCCGTTTTCCTGGAGTGTTGCCTTGTCTGGAGGATTGGCGTTTGGTGTGACAGCGACGGCATCGCCTCACACCCCAACCCAGATAAGTGGTTAACCAGGAGCTGCACGAGTGTGTGTGATTGGAGGTGGAGGTGCTCCCTCCTAACTGTGTTTGGACTGTGGATTAATGAGTGTGCGGACTCACACTCATTCATCTTGTCTCTGCTTTCTGCCAGCAGTACCAGGGTCGACAGCCGAAGACAGAGGCCACCTGGGGACTCGGGACTTGGTGGCTCCGGTGTTCTTCAGACCGTTGGTGGTGGAAGCCGTGTGGGACGCGGCTTCTCTCTCGTCGGGGGTCTTCTATCTTCGAGCCTGCCCACACGTCACCTGGTGTTAATTGACTGTGCAAATTCTGTGAATTTAGTTGTGTATTATCACAACATTAAATTTTTACTTTTTGGCTTACTCATTGTCCGTTCTTTAGCGCCCCCTGTTGTGGGTCCGTGCTACGACACCTTCACAACAATAACACAAATAGGTAAAACAAATACATCTGAGCCATAGAACAATAAACAACTTAATCCCGCCACAAACCCCCCTCCCTTGCATCCTCGTCACCTGAACTTGACGTGTGCTTTTCCCTTACTTTAACAGGAGCTGCCGGACAGATAATAGACCAGACAAGTCTCGGCGCTCCCCACCACAACATCCATATTTATTCTAGAAATGGAACTAAACACCACCACATAAACAGAGCACGCCTCCTGGGAAAATTATTCTGCATTAAATTGTGTTGTAGTTCAAAAGTCATTTTTTAACACAATGATACGCATTTGTAAAGAAAAGAAAAAAGTCAATGGCACACTTACCATAATATAAATGATCACACTCGCCCTGGATAAGCTTTCAAAATATTACACTCTTGAATAGAATCTCTTAACCATTTACAGAACCATTACATTCCATTTGCAAACGAGCTGCTTCTGCTGCCACTGGATCGTCATAAATCACCGGTGTATCCCCCATCACTCCACTGGACATGGAGTCTAGCTGGGTAGTGCAGATGGTGCTTTATTACTCCTTTTCTTAAGGCTTGCATCACGTCTCAGAAGGTGCGGCGCTGGCTCATAACTTCATTGGTGTAATCTGGAAAAATGAGAACTTTGTTTCCCTTGTACTCCATCGGGTGCATCCTGGTGAGGCGTATTATCAGCTCCATTACTTGAATGTGATGAATCCGGGCCATGTTTGTGCGCGCCTTGCCCCCAGCTGTTGGTTTGGGCTGCAGAGAGTGATGTGCACGTTCAACTTTTACAATATGCGGAAGAAATCCTTTAACATCAGCATGCGGGTGAAGAAAACTAAACCATTGAAATCCTTTGCCATATTTTGGAGAGTACATACTTTTCTGATATGACAGTGTTGGGCCTCAGTGCATCCAAGCACCTGACACACGAATCTGATTCATCCATATGTTCTCATCTTAATATGTTTGCACTCTGTAAACACATATAGAACTTCCTCTGATGGGGTAAATGCTGATGCTACAGCACCCCATGCTGGTAAAGCAGGTGTCACAGTGCCCCCTGCTGAGAAAGCAGGTGTCACAGTGTCCCATCTTGGGAAGCAGGTGTCACAGCACCCCCTGCTGGTAAAGCAGGTGTTACAGAACCCCCTGCTGGTAAAGGAGCTGTCACAGTGTCCCCTGGTGGTAAAGCAGGTGTCACAGCAACCTCTGCTGGTAAAGCAGATGTCACAGCATCCCCTGCTGGAAAAACACATGTCACAGTACCCCCTGTTAGGAAAGGAGGTGTCACAGCATCCCCTGCTGGGAAAACACATGTCACAGTACCCCCTGTTAGGAAAGGAGGTGTCACAGCATCCCCTGCTGGGAAAACACGTGTCACAGTACCCCCTGCTAGGAAAGGAGGTGTCACAGCATCCCCTGATGAGAAAGCAGGTGTCACAGCACCCGCTGATGGGAATACAGGTGTCACAGCGTCCCCTGCTGGTAAAGCAGGTGTCACAATGACTCCTGCTGGTAAAGCATGTGTCACAGCGCCCCCTGGTGGTAAAGGAGTTGTCACAGTGAACACCTGGTGGTGAAGCAGGTGCCCCACTGTCCCCTGTTGGTAATGCAGTTGTCACAGCACCCTCTGCTGGTAAAGCAGGTGTCACAGCATCCCCTGCTAAGAAAGCAGGTGTTACAACACCCACTGCTGTTAAAGCAGGTGTCACAGCACCTCCTGCTGGTAAAGCAGGTGTTACAGTGTCCCATCATTGTAAAGGAGCTGTCACATCATCCCCTTGTGGTAAAGCAGGTGTCCCAGTGTCCCCTGTTGGTAATGTTGGTGTCACAGCAACCCCTGCTGGTAAAGCAGATGTCACAGCATCCCCTGCTGAGAAAACACGTGTCACAGTACCCCCTGTTAGGAAAGGAGGTGTCACAGCGTCCCCTGCTGGTAAAGCAGGTGTCACAGTGTCACCTGCTGGTAAAGCAGATGTCACAGTGTCCCTTCAAAGGAAAGCAGGTGTCAAAGCACCCTCTGCTGGTAAAGCAGGTGTCACAGAGCCCCCTGCTGGTAATGCAGGTGTCACAGCACCCCCTGCTGGTAAAGCAGGTGTCACAGCATCCCCTGCATAGAAAGCAGGTGTTACAGCACCTCCTGTTGGTAAAGCGGGTGTCTCAGCTCATAAAGCAGGGGTCACAATGTCCTCTGGTGGTAAAGGAGTTGTCACAGTCTCCCTTGTTGGTATCGCGGGTGTCACAGCACCCCTTGCAGGGAAAGCAGGTGTCGTCCCCTCCTGAGAAAGTGGGTGGCATAGCATCCCTTGCTGGGACAGCATGTGATACAGCACCCCCTGCTGACAAAGCGGGTGTCATAACATCCCCTGATGGTAAAGCAGGTGACACAGCATCCCCTGCTGAGAAAGCAGACATCACAGCACCCCCTGCTGAGAAAGTGGGTGTCACAGCACCTCCTGCTTGAAAGCAGGTGTCACAGTGTCCCCTGTTGGTAACGCGGGTGTCACAGCACCCCCTGCAGGTAAGCAGGTGTCCCAGCACTCCCTCGTGGTAAAGCAGATATCATAATGCCCCATGGTGGTAAAGCAGGTGACACAGCATCCCCTGCCGAGAAAGCAGGTGTCACAGCATCCCCTGCTGGTAAAGCAGGTGTCACAGAGCCCCCTGCTGGTAATGCAGGTGTCACAGCATCCCCTGCTGGGAAAACAGGTATCACAGTGTCCCCTGGTGGTAAAGGAGGCATCACAGTGTCCTCTGTTGGTAACACAGGTGTCACAGCATCTCCTGTTGGGAAAGTACATGTCACAGCACCCCCTGCTGGGAAAGCAGGTGTCACAGCATCCCCTGCTGGTAAAGCAGGTGTCACAGCGCCCCCTGATAGGAAAGCAGGTGTCACACTGTCCCCTGCTGGTAAAGCAGGTGTCACAGCATCCCCTGCTGGGAAAGCAGGAGTCACAGCATCCCCGGCTGGGTAAGCAGGTGTCACAGTGCCCTCTGCTGGTAAAGCGGGTGTCACAGTGCCCCCTGCTGGTAACACGGGTCTCACAGCACACCCTGCTGGTAAAGCAGGTGTCACAGCAGCCCCTGCTGGTAAGGCAACTGTTACAGCACCTCCTGCTGGGAAAGCAGGTGTCACAGTGTCCACTCCTGAGAAAGCAGGTGTCATAGCACCCTTCTTCTTTGTCATTCAGCTGTTCCCGTTAGGGGTCACCACAGCAGATCAATCGTTTCCACCTCACCCTGTCCTCTGTATCTTCCTCTGTCACACCAACCACCTGCATGTCCTCCCTAAGCACATCCATAAACCTCCTCTTTGGCCTCCCTCTTCTCCTCCTGCCTGGTGGCTCCATCCTCAGCATCCTTCTCCCTATATACCCTGGGTCCCTCCTCTGCACATGTCCAAACCATCTCAATCTTGCCTCTCTGACTTTGTCTCTAAACTGTCCCACCTGAGCTGTCCCTCTGATATGTTCATTCCTAATCTTGTCCATTCTTGTCACTCCCAAAGAGAATCTCAACATCTTCAGCTCTGCCACCTCCAGTTCTGCCTCCTGTCTTTTTGTTAGTGCCACCGTCTCTAAGCCGTGCAACATAGATGGTCTCACTACTGTCTTGTAAACTTTCCCCTTCACTCTTGCTGATATTCTTCAGTCACAAATCATCACCTGCCACTCCACCCTGCCTGCACTCTCTTCTTCACCTCTCTACCACACTCTCTATTACTTTGAACAGTTGACCCCAAATATTTAAACTCATCTACTTTCACCACTTCTACTCCTTGTAACTGCACTATTCCACTGGGCTCCCTCCCATTCACACAAATGTACTTAATCTTGCTTCTACTGACTTTCATTCCATTTCTCTCCAAAGCATATCTCCACCTCTCCAGACTAGACTCAACTTGCTCTCTACTCTCACTACAGATCACAATGTCATCTGCAAACATCATAGTCCATGGGGACTCCTGTCTGATCTCATCCGACAACCTGTCCATCACCACTGCAAACAAGAAAGGGCTCAGAGCTGATCTTTGGTGTAATCCCACCTCCACCTTGAATGAGTCTGTCATTCCAACTGCGCATCTCACTGCTGTCACACTATTCTTGTACATGTCCTGCACTACCCTAAAATACTTCTCTGCCACTACAGACTTCCTCATACAATACCACAGCTCTTCTCGTGGCAGTGGCACCCTATCATAAGCTTTTTCTAAGTCCACAAACACACAATGTAACTCTTTCTGGCCTTCTCTGTACTTCTCCAACAGTATTCTCAGAGCAAACATTGCATCCGTCGTGCTCTTTCACGGCATGAAACCATATTGCTGCTCACAGATCTTCACCTGTTTTCTAAGCCTAGCTTCTACTACTCTTTCCCATAACTTCATGCTGTGGCTGATCAACTTTATGCCTCTGTAGTTACTGCAGCTCTGCACATCACCCTTGTTCTTGAAAATAGGAACCAGCACACTTCGTCTCCACTCCTCAGGCATCCCCTCACTTTCCAAGATTTTATTCAATAATCTGGTTAGAAACTCGACTGCCATCTCTCCTAGACATTTCCATGCCACTGGAATGTCATCTGGACCAACTGCCTTTCCACTCTTCATCCTCTTCATAGCAGCCCTCACTTCTTCCTTACTAATCTCTTGTACTTCCTGATTTACTCTCACCACATCATCCAGCCTTTTCTCTCGCTCATTTTCTTTATTCATCAGCGCTTCAAAATATTCCCTCCACCTTCTCAGCACACACTCCTCACTTATCAGCACATTACCATGTGCATCTTTTACCACACTAACCTGCTGCACAGTCCTTTTCTCCTTCCTTACTATTCAACTTCTTGTACAGCTCACAATATGCCTTTTCCTTCACTTTTGCCACTTCTCTTTTCGCCTTACACCGCATCTCCTTGTACTCCTGTCTACTTTCTTCATCTGTCCGACTATTCCAAAACTTTTTCACCAACCTCTTTCTCCTTATGCTTTCCTGGACCCCCGTCTGGTAAAGCAGATGTCACAACATCCCCTGCTGGGAAAGCAGCTATCACAGCACCCCCTGCTGGTAAAGCAGGTGTCTCAGCACTCCCTGGTAGCAAAGCAGGTGTCACAGCACCCCCTGCTGGTAAAGCGGGTGTCACAGCACCCCCTGCTGGTAAAGCCGGTGTCCCAGCACTCCCTGGTGGTAAAGCAGGTGTCCCAGCACTCCCTGCTGGTAAAGCAGGTGTCACAGCACCCCCTGCGGGTAAAGCGGGTGTCCCAGCACCCCCCTCGAAAAGCAGGGGTCACAGTGTCCCTTGGTGGTAAAGGAGTTGCAGGTGTCACACTGAAGTTAGGATCAGCTGTGTCCACATCACTGTCGATTAGTTAGGTTCACCTGTGTCCACATCACTATGGGTTAGTTAGGTTCACCTGTGTCCACATCACTATGGGTTAGTTAGAATCAGCTGTGTCCACATTGCTGTGGGTTAGTTCAGATCAGCTGTGTCCACGTCACTATGGGTTAGTTTGGTTCAGCTTTGTCCACATCACTGTGGGTTAGTCAGAATCAGCTTTGTCCACATCACTATGGGTTAGTTCGGATCAGCTGTGCCCACGTCACTATGAATTAGTTAGGATCTGCTGTGTCCACATCACTATGGGTTAGTTAGGATCACCTCTGTCCCTATCACTGTGTGTTAGTTAGGATCAGTTGTGTCCACATCACTGTGGGTTAGGTAGGTTCACCTGTGTCCATGTCACTGTGGGTTAGTTAGGATCAGCTGTGTCCATGGTACTGTGGGTTAGTTCAGATCAGCTGTGTCCACATTGCTGTGGGTTAGTTCAGATCAGCTGTGTCCACGTCACTATGGGTTAGTTTGGTTCAGCTTTGTCCACATCACTGTGGGTTAGTCAGAATCAGCTTTGTCCACATCACTGTGGGTAAGTTCGGATCAGCTGTGTCCACGTCACTATGAATTAGATAGGATCTGCTGTGTCCACATCACTATGGGTTAGTTAGGATCACCTCTGTCCCAATCACTGTGTGTTAGTTAGGATCAGTTGTGTCCACATCACTGTGGGTTAGGTAGGTTCACCTGTGTCCATGTCACTGTGGGTTAGTTAGGTTCATCTGTGTCGACATCCCTGTAGTTTCATTAGGATGACTAGTTAAGCTGAAGGTTTTTAGCATGGCCAACCACGGCCCTCTTAACCCCCCCATTTTCATTTTCAGCATTTTCCTTTATTTGCATCTTACATGCCTGGAAAGTCCTTTCATTTAGGTCCTTCACACTTTATTTTCAGTTCATGCTTCTGGGGAATATTACCATGGTTAAAAAATTCATGCATTTCACACATTGAATAGTCATTGACTGACTTCATGTGCTGTCAAGGTGCGCTGCCTCTCACTTTAGCATTTTCGGATTCAGTGTCGGATTTGTTGTGTGTGGGCCACCAGAAGAGGAGGTACTGCTGGTCCACCACCAGTGGGCGCCCTGCCTGAAGTGCGGGCTTCAGGCACGAGAGGGCACTGCCGCCATGGACACAGCCTGGGGTGACAGCTCTTGACAGCTGTCACCCATCTACTCAACATCATCTCACTCCATAAAGACCAGACGTCATCTCCACCTCGTTGCCGAGATATCATACTTCATTGGAGGTAATATCCTCAGCCGTTTTACAATATTGTTTGTATATTGTGAGTGTTTGCAGGAGTACCGGTACCGCTGTCAGTGGAAGCTGAGAGAGCGCTAGAAGGCACTCTTTTTCCCTGAGGAATCTTCAGTACTCTGCAAGTTATTGAGTGAGAGGTGGAGGTGGCATTCCCACCGCTGTTGTTACTGGGTGTACACACACCCACACTTGACTGTCTTTGTTCTCGCCAGCAGTACCAGATCCGACAGTCGGGGACGGTGATCACCTGGGAATTCAGGACTTGGCGGCTCCAGTATTCACCAGGTTCTGTGGTGGCGGAAATCGTGTGGTCTTCTCAGGACGGACGTCTTCTATCCTCGAGCCTGCCCACACGTCACCTTTGTGGATTGACTGTAATTATATTCTGAGATTGTCTGTATATTCGTTGTGCACATTTCACAACATTAAATTGTTACTTTTTGGCTCATCTATTGGCCGTTCATTTGCGCCCCCTGTTGTGGGTCCGTGTCACAACACTTTCACAACAGGATTTCGGCTTTCCTGTTTCAGTGATCTCCTCTATTCACGTAAGATCTCCTCTTTCTCTTTTATAAATTTTATTTTCTTTTTTTTTTTAAATGGAGGCAAACATAAACTTACACAAAGACCTTTTATAGATGATAAACATAGCAGCGCAAAACCAGCATAATGAATAACAGGTTAATATCCTCTGCTGTAGCTCCAGGAAGTGTTCAACATTTGACATTTCTGTTTTGCTGTGGGCTGAAAAATTTAGCACTTCCTGTTTGGGACTCCCTGTACCATTAGCAAACTTGCGCAGCACTTCGCTCACATAATTGCAAATATGTTAAAAATATATGGATGACAGAAGAAAGTGAAAACACTCATTTCCAATGGGGTCCAGTTAAAAATCAAATTACAAAATAGAAGTTCAAATAAAATAATAATAATAATAATCAGGATCTGGTTAGTACTTGGATGGGAGACCTCTTTGGAACACCAGCGGCTGTGTGTTTCTCTGGGTAAAACTGGAGTTGCGTCAGGAAGGGCATCCGGCGTAAAACTTGTACCAATTACGTGGATCTGGCTGTATCCGCTGTGGCAACCCCGAACAAAACCGGGAGCAGCCGAATGAACAACAACAACAATAATAATAATAATAATAATAATAATAATAATAGTAATAGTAATAGTAATAATAATAATAATGTGTATATGATAACAAGAACCTAAACAATTTGTAAATACATTAAGACAGTAAATTACCATTAAAATATTACGTAATTAACAGGAAGTATAAGGGTTGAGTTCTTCCAAAAATTGTTGAGGTCAAAGGTTCTAAAAATATTCTGGACTCACACATCATTCAAACACTTTATAGAAGTTTTGCATAATTTATTACCACCCTTGAAACATGTCAGCTACCTATTTTATAAACACAACCCAATCTAGAGGCTGTGGATCCCCACGGGCAGCACGCTAGTTATAATATTCTACTGTATATATAGTTTCATTATGTCCAAGGTGAGACCTTCAAATGACAAACGGCAGAAGAATTAAAGATATTTAAAGTGAAACAGAGAACATGACTCAGTTTCATACTTAAATGATTGATGAACTATGAAACATTTCATGCTCTGTTTCAGGATTGTTAAAGTTCAGAGCTGAAAGCAGACATGAATTCCCTGAAATGGTAGAAAACAGCACAGGGTGAAGCTCTGCTGAAAGTGCTTTCTGTAAAAGGCCGTTCTAAAGACTGTGAGGTCCCAGGCCTGGAACCTCTGCAGGCTTCAATAGTAAGCTGCTGAATAAGGGCTTCGTCAGAGGGGCCGCTGAGCTTTTTTTGACATCGGGCAGGTATAAAAGGGAAGGTTACAGGTGGGAAAGCAGGTCACCAGTGAGCCTGACAGCATCAGCAGCCAGCATGAGCACCACCGACATGAGCATGAGGGGAAAGGTAGGTTTGAACACGATGCCTCTGCTTTCCTGTCGGTTCCGGCTCATCACGTTCCTTCTTTGTGTTTCAGATCATCTTCTATGAGGACCGGAGTTTCCAGGGCCGTTCCTATGAGTGCATGAGCGACTGCTCTGACATGTACTGCTACATGAGCAGGTGTCACTCCTGCAGGGTGGAGAGCGGTTGCTTCATGGTCTACGACTGCCCAAACTACATGGGCTACCAGTACTTCATGCGCAGAGGTGAGTACGCCGACTGCATGAGCATGATGGGGATGCGGGACTGTATCCGGTCCTGCCATATGATCCCCTGGGTAAGCATCCTCACACATACAGTGCGCCAACATTTAGAAAACAAAACCCCAAAATCACATCAGTGTATTTCACCTTCCAGCACAGAGGGTCCTACAGGATGAGAATCTATGACCGGGAGCACTTTGGAGGTCACATGTATGAGCTGATGGATGACTGTGACAACATCATGGACCGCTACCACATGTCGGACTGCATGTCCTGCCACGTGATGGACGGCCACTGGCTGATGTACGAGCAGCCCCACTACAGAGGCAGGATGATGTACTTCAGACCGGGAGAGTACCGGAGCTTCAGGGACATGGGCTGGGGCGGCATGAGGTTCATGAGCATGAGGCGCATCATGGACTCTTATTATTAAATTTTGGCCTACTGTGTACTGAACATGTCAAGTACCACAAAATAAAGCATTTCCTGTAAGATTTGTGCCCAGAACTTTTTCAGTTATGTGTCTGAAAACATGCAAAAAAGAGGACTGCTGCAGAGGAAGAGATGGGATACACAGCACTATCTTTTTCCAGCCCGACATGCAAAGGGGTCACATGATGCAGTAGTCATTGATCTTCCTTTTAAGGTTAAATATGTTTCACATATGAACATGTGCTCACGGAAAAACAAGCCTGAAAATCAGCCTGAGCCTAGAAACAGTTGTCCTTTGGGCTGCTTCCAAGTGTTCAGGGTCACCACAGCAAATCCAGCACAGACTCACATTGGCATTTGGCACAAGTTTCACACCAGATGCCCTTCCTAATGCAACTCCACTTTGACCTGGAGAAATACACACAGCCCCTGGTCTTCTGAAGAGGTCTCCCATGACTCACTCTGCTTAGCTTCTGAGACCTGAGAGGGTCAGGCTGACACTGAGTAGACAGTGAACACGGAAAGCATTGGTCACGTTGATGCGTCACATCCGACCAAGAGAGAAACATTGATGGTGTCAAATGAAGCCCTACCAGAAGTAAACAAAGTTGTTGTACCTTGAGTGGCTCCAACACAGAGCACATTCCCTTTGGAGTCCATGTTAAAATGTCCATCTTTAGAGCAGAAATGTTTACCTGGTACAAAAGACTGTCTTGTCTATAGATAGTTTCTGCCTCCATGACAACAGGAGGGGAGTGAATGTTTTTCTAACTTCTTAGTTTAAGAGTTTTTAAGACACTTTTTAAGAGTTCTGTTTTATTGTGGGCGTGGTTGCTTTGAGTGACTGTTTGCCTGTCACTGTGATTACAAGGCTCATATCTCACTGGGCTACGAAAGCCTGTGAATGGCATCTTCAAGGAAATTCATTAATTTCAGTGCGATTGTCACAGCAGTTCACCTTCCCCTTGCCTCAGTCGCGGGACAGTGTCCTTTCAACGTGAAGGTGCAGTGACTCGACAACAAGCTCCCCATGGATGACCGAGCTTCTCACCTTATCTCTAAGTCTCTAAGGGAGACAGCAGCCACCCTCCTAAGGAAGCCCATTTCAGCCACTTGTACCCGTGATCTAGTTCTTTCAGTCATGACCCAACCCTTATGACCATAGGTGAGAGTAGTGATTTTTGAATAGAAGAAAAAAAATTCCCATGCCAACATCCTTGTCATCAATGTCAGATGCATGTTGACTCTGCAACTCAAAATGTGCACAACATGTGGGACAACTTGTGAGAGGGTCACACACACTTTTCTATTTATATGATGGGTGAGGAACAGCGCTTCTGGAAGTGGCTGAATGAGTCCAGCAGCCTCCAGCACCCACCTGCCATGCACACGAGCTGGGCACGTGCTGTCGGGCTATGGAGGAGACATACGAACCAGATTTACTGTGTTTTTCTGTTTTTATTTATTTGTGTTTCTGAGCACCACAGTGGGCATAAGTCTAATGCTGGTAGGCCGGCTGCAGCTCTCTTGCACACAGGGACAGCGGGCTTCACCTGTGTGGAGAACGTGGATGAGGCGATCCAGACTCTTACTCTTACTTAAATTACTTTTATTTTCATTATCTGTGAGGACCTCAATGGAAGCTGAGAGTCACAGCTCCTGGACATCATTCTTATGTCCATGAGTTGCTGTCCACACTTTTCTTCTTGTCTTTTTATTATTTTATTATTTATTTATTTATTTATTATTGTTTTAATATCTATTTTATTATTATTTACTGTCACAGGCCGGCTCAGCTGTTCCTCAATCTGCTAGTCCGAGTTTTTATGTTGCGGAATTGCTTCCCTGATGGGAGTGGGGCAAACAGATGGTGTCCGGGGTGAGTTTGGTCAGCGGAGATCCTGGTGACTCGCCTCTGCATGCATACCTTATGCACAGCATCCAGGACAGGAAGCTCAGCTCCAGCAATCCTCTGGGTTGTCCTCAAAACCCGGGTCAAGTGTTTTCTGTTCTCTGCTGTGCAGCTAACATACCATACAGTCATGCCCTGACAGAGGATGCTCTCCACAGTGTTCCTGTAGAAGTTCACCAGGAAATGAGGGAAAAGACCAGCCTGCTTCAGCTTCCTGAGAAAGAAGAGCCTTTGTTGTGTCTTCTTCATCAGGTGTGAGGTGTTGACTGACCAAGAGAGGTCCTTGGTGATGTGGAGTCCCAGGAATTTGATGTTATCCACCACTTCCACCGTCTCACCGTTTATGTGAAGTGGTTGTGGGTGGTCTTCCTGGTCCTCCTGAAATCCACAATGACCTCTATTAGCAATTGACGCGTTCAACTGGAGCTGGCCCCTTTATCTACTGTGGACTCCGGTTAGAGAGTGACACAGAAGCGGGGTTTCAGATGTCTCCTGGTCTTTAATAATTTGCTCCTTTACTCATGTGGCCATTCTCTTCAACAGTCAGAAAAGAACTAAATCTAAAATGGCAGCAGAGTGCAAATAAAGACCTCAAAGGCACTTTTTGGGTGCCTAAAACAAAGCCTGACCAAAACATATCACAGAACAGTCCTGTCAGCTGGTAAATGGTTCCATCTAGTGGCGAAAGTGGGAAATTTGGAACAGCCGCCCCCATAATAACAGTGGTATTATGTAATGCAGAAGAATTCCCTATGCCGTTCCCGGAGTTCCTGGTCCATCATCAGGAATGGATGGTAGTTGGACGAGTCGTGCCACAGGGCGTAAGTATGTCTGGTCCTTAACTTTGACTTCAGCTGATCGAACACAGCCATCTGCACTAAAGTGCAGCTTTACCACCCTCCCAAAAGGCCAGTGAGCACGGGTTGAATTTGAATGATATCTGGTGTGCGGCTAGCTCATCCCGTAACTGTGTTCCATTGCCATGAAGGTCTCCTGTAGTTCCTTCTCTGTACCCTTGAAATTCGTCCCTTGGTCTGAATAGATCTCTGCCGGCGTTCATCTGCGTGCAATAAATTGCCTCATAGCGAGAAGGAAGGCATCAGAATCTAAGCTGTTCAACAGCTCCAGATGAACACACCCTGTGGTGAGACACTTGAAGATCAAGCCCCAGCGTTTCTCATTGCACCTTCCAATTTTCACATGATAAGGGCCAAAGCAGTCAACCCCCGTGGAGTAGAAGGGAGGCTTGAATAGCCGCAGACGGGCCAGTGGGAGATCGGCCATGATAGGGACTGATGGCTGCCCTCTCCACTTCTGACAGCCCACACAGGTCCTCTGATGCCGTTTGATCGCCTGTCGCCCACGCAACACCCAATACTGGCGTCTAGGTTCTGCAAATACCCGGTCCAGCCCTGGGTGTAGCAGGCTAGCATCGACATCCTTGATGAGCAGCTGGGTTGCTGCATGGTGAGGTGCCAAGACAATAGGGTGGATATCAACTGAGCAAGGATTAACCATGCGTCGAAAGCGGCCTCCCACTCGGATGAGACCAGTTGTGGAATCCCACTCAGGGGAAAGAGTGGTGAGCCGGCTGCTATTTGACAGTGGTTTGCCAGCTCTGAGAGCTTTAACTTCCTCAGGAAAGCTAGCTTCTTGACAGGCTCTCAAGAGATGGAGCTCCACCTCTCTTAGATCTGATGTGGGTACAACGGGATTTAAAGCCGCTGCCCTGTCTAAGGTCTGTTGGGTGGCGTTCACCAGATATGCCCAGGTATTAAACTGGGTGGCATCTGGGATGGTGGTTAATGACAATATCTGGGTAAGTCCGCAGAATGAACTCTTCCTGAACTCCCCAGTATCCTCTGGCTCATCACAGATGGGCAATGAAGGCCAATGTTCAGGTGATTGGCGGAGAAACATAGGCCCCTCAATCCAATGATTTGGGGGAGTGAGCTCAGCCAATGATTTGCCTCTGGTGACATCATCAGCTGGGTTGCTCGGGGAATCGACATATCTCCACTCCTGATCTCGGGTGAGCTCCTGAATCTCAGAGACCCTAGTCCCCACAAAGACTTTGAGTCTGCAAGACTCAGATTTCAGCCAATGCAGAACGGTTGTCGAGTCAGTCCAGAGAAAGGTTTTGGTGATCTTTACAGTGAGCTCTCTGAGAAGTAGGGCAGAGAGCTGGGCTCCAGTCAATGCCGCACAAAGCTCTAAATGTGGCATTGACAGCTGCCGTTTAGGTGCCATCCTTGACCGGGCCATCACTAAGGCAACATGGATGTTATCACCACTCTCACTAGTCAGATATGCCACTGACCCATACGCATGCTTTGAGGCATCACAAAAGACATGAAGATGGTAGGCTTTGACTCCAGTAGCCAATGTAGAGGACATGTAGGTTCGTGGCAGAGATATCCTTGACAGCACTGGCAACTCTTGTTCCCAATGGTTCCAAGCCTCCAGGAGTTCCGGGGGAAGGTTTGGGTCATCCCAGCTTCTTCCCTTTGCCCACAATCTCTGTACAAGCATTTTGACCCGGGTAAGAAAGGGGAGAATGACCCCCAATGGGTCGTACTGGCTTGAGAGAACACGGTATATGTACCGCATGGTGGGGAGTTGCTTCTCTATGGGTCGACACCTGTAGCTCAATCGGTCAGTATGGCAATGCCAAATGAGCCCTAACGCTGGCTCTTAAGGGTCAGTGTGTTTCTCCATGATCCACAGCTCTGTGCTCTCAGCCTTAGCAGCAGTTGGTAAGAAAGATACAGCCGAAGGATCATTACTCGCCCACTGTCGTATCTCGAACCCTCTCTCAGCGAGAACCTGTCGCAGTTTGTTCACCAGGTGCCTGGCATATTCAGCCATTGGGACACTCTGGAGACAGTTATCTACATAGAAGGACTGCTCCAGACACTGAAGTATGTCTTCATTACCGTCCTTGTGATCCATGCTTCTGTAATGCAAAGGTTGCGCAGCATGGGCTGCTGGTAGTGCCAAATGGCAAGACTTGCCACTGGTACACATCAGGCTCCTCTCCTCATTGCAGGTTCCGCCAGATGAATCTTAACAGTGGCTGGTCTTCTGGTAAAAGCCGCACCTGGTGAAACATTGCTTTGATTGGAGCTTGCTTGCCTCTACTGGTGGTTGGCTCTCACTGCGGTATTGTATCACTTCCTGTTCCGGAGCACAGCGGTGTTTTGCTGTATCTGTTAGCTGTTTAATCTGCGCAGTTAGATTGATCTAGTTATCTAGATAACGATTTGTTTCACAGTGTAATCTTCACGTGCCTTAACTAAAGCACTCCTTCTGCTGAATCACCTCTAAATTATTTACACATTATTCACTTTGCGTGTTTTTAGGAATCCGCTAGCTTAGCGCAGCTACTAGCTCTTAGCCGATTTAGCATGGCGGCTTCTCCTGTCTCTCCCGCACTTTTCTGCTCTGGGTGTGAAATGTTTAATTATTCCTCGGCCTCCTTTAGCAGTAACGGTACTTGTAATAAGTGTAGCTTATTCATAGCTTTGGAGGCCAGGCTGGGCGAATTGGAGACTCGGCTCCGCACCGTGGAAAATTCTACAGCTAGCCAGGCCCCTGTAGTCGGTGCGGACCAAGGTAGCTTAGCCGCCGTTAGTTCCCCTCTGGCAGATCCCGAGCAGCCGGGAAAGCAGGCCGACTGGGTGACTGTGAGGAGGAAGCGTAGTCCTAAACAGAAGCCCCGTGTACACCGCCAACCCAGTTCACATTTCTAACCGTTTTTCCCCACTCGACGACACACCCGCCGAGGATCAAACTCTGGTTATTGGCGACTCTGTTTTGAGAAATGTGAAGTTAGCGACACCAGCAACCATAGTCAATTGTCTTCCGGGGGCCAGAGCAGGCGACACTGAAGGAAATTTGAAACTGCTGGCTAAGGCTAAGCGTAAATTTGGTAAGATTGTAATTCACGTCGGCAGTAATGACACCCGGTTACGCCAATCGGAGGTCACTAAAATTAACATTGAATCAGTGTGTAACTTTGCAAAAACAATGTCGGACTCTGTAGTTTTCTCTGGGCCCCTCCCCAATCGGACCGGGAGTGACATGTTTAGCCGCATGTTCTCCTTGAATTGCTGGCTGTCTGAGTGGTGTCCAAAAAATGAGGTGGGCTTCATAGATAATTGGCAAAGCTTCTGGGGAAAACCTGGTCTTGTTAGGAGAGACGGCATCCATCCCACTTTGGATGGAGCAGCTCTCATTTCTAGAAATCTGGCCAATTTTCTTAAATCCTCCAAACCGTGACTATCCAGGGTTGGGACCAGGAAGCAGAGTTGTAGTCTTACACACCTCTCTGCAGCTTCTCTCCCCCTGCCATCCCCTCATTACCCCATCCCCGTAGAGACGGTGTCTGCTCCCAGACCACCAATAACCAGCAAAAATCTATGTAAGCATAAAAATTCAAAAAGAAAAACTCCACCACAGACTAAAACAGTTAAATGTGGTCTATTAAACATTAGGTCTCTCTCTTCTAAGTCCCTGTTGGTAAATGATATAATAATTGATCAACATATTGATTTATTCTGCCTTACAGAAACCTGGTTACAGCAGGATGAATATGTTAGTTTAAATCAATCAATCAATCAATCAACTTTTTTTTATATAGCGCCAAATCACAACAAACAGTTGCCCCAAGGCGCTCTATATTGTAAGGCAAGGCCATACAATAATTATGAAAAACCCAACGGTCAAAACGACCCCCTATGAGCAAGCACTTGGCTACAGTGGGAAGGAAAAACTCCCTTTTAACAGGAAGAAACCTCCAGCAGAACCAGGCTCAGGGAGGGGCAGTCTTCTGCTGAGACTGGTTGGGGCTGAGGGAAAGAACCAGGAAAAAGACATGCTGTGGAGGGGGGCAGAGATCGATCACTAATGATTAAATGCAGAGTGATGCATACGGAGCAAAAAGAGAAACAGTGCATCATGGGAACCCCCCCACAGTCTACGTCTAAAGCAGCATAACCAAGGGATGGTCCAGGGTCACCTGATCCAGCCCTAACTATAAGCCTTAGCGAAAAGGAAAGTTTTAAGCCTAATCTTAAAAGTAGAGAGGGTATCTGTCTCCCTGATCTGAATTGGGAGCTGGTTCCACAGGAGAGGAGCCTGAAAGCTGAAGGCTCTGCCTCCCATTCTACTCTTGAGTCAACACTCCCGAGTCACACTGTCAGAATGCTCGTAGCACTGGCCGAGGCGGAGGATTAGCAGCAATCTTCCATTCCAGCTTATTAATTAATCAAAAACCCAGACAGAGCTTTAATTCATTTGAAAGCTTGACTCTTAGTCTTGTCCATCCAAATTGGAAGTCCCAAAAAACAGTTTTATTTGTTATTATCTATTGTCCACCTGGTCGTTACTGTGAGTTTCTCTGTGAATTTTCAGACCTTTTGTCTGACTTAGTGCTTAGCTCAGATAAGATAATTATAGTGGGCGATTTTAACATCCACACAGATGCTGAGAATGACAGCCTCAACACTGCATTTAATCTATTATTAGACTCTATTGGCTTTGCTCAAAATGTAAATGAGTCCACCCACCACTTTAGTCATATCTTAGATCTTGTTCTGACTTATGGTATGGAAATAGAAGACTTAACAGTATTCCCTGAAAACTCCCTTCTGTCTGATCATTTCTTAATAACATTTACATTTACTCTGATGGACTACCCAGCAGTGGGGAATAAGTTTCATTACACTAGAAGTCTTTCAGAAAGCGCTGTAACTAGGTTTAAGGATATGATTCCTTCTTTATGTTCTCTAATGCCATATACCAACACAGTGCAGAGTAGCTACCTAAACTCTGTAAGTGAGATAGAGTATCTCGTCAATAGTTTTACATCCTCATTGAAGACAACTTTGGATGCTGTAGCTCCTCTGAAAAAGAGAGCTTTAAATCAGAAGTGCCTGACTCCGTGGTATAACTCACAAACTCATAGCTTAAAGCAGATAACCCGTAAGTTGGAGATGAAATGGCGTCTCACTAATTTAGAAGATCTTCACTTAGCCTGGAAAAAGAGTCTGTTGCTCTATAAAAAAGCTCTCCGTAAAGCTAGGACATCTTTCTACTCATCACTAATTGAAGAAAATAAGAACAACCCCAGGTTTCTTTTCAGCACTGTAGCCAGGCTGACAAAGAGTCAGAGCTCTATTGAGCTGAGTATTCCATTAACTTTAACTAGTAATGACTTCATGACTTTCTTTGCTAACAAAATTTTAACTATTAGAGAAAAAATTACTCATAACCATCCCAAAGACGTATCGTTATCTTTGGCTGCTTTCAGTGATGCCGGTATTTGGTTAGACTCTTTCTCTCTGATTGTTCTGTCTGAGTTATTTTCATTAGTTACTTCATCCAAACCATCAACATGTTTATTAGACCCCATTCCTACCAGGTTGCTCAAGGAAGCCCTACCATTATTTAATGCTTCGATCTTAAATATGATCAATCTATCTTTGTTAGTTGGCTATGTACCACAGGCTTTTAAGGTGGCAGTAATTAAACCATTACTTAAAAAGCCATCACTTGACCCAGCTATCTTAGCTAATTATAGGCCAATCTCCAACCTTCCTTTTCTCTCAAAAATTCTTGAAAGGGTAGTTGTAAAACAGCTAACTGATCATCTGCAGAGGAATGGTCTATTTGAAGAGTTTCAGTCAGGTTTTAGAATTCATCATAGTACAGAAACAGCATTAGTGAAGGTTGCAAATGATCTTCTTATGGCCTCGGACAGTGGACTCATCTCTGTGCTTGTTCTGTTAGACCTCAGTGCTGCTTTTGATACTGTTGACCATAAAATTTTATTACAGAGATTAGAGCATGCCATAGGTATTAAAGGCACTGCGCTGCGGTGGTTTGAATCATATTTGTCTAATAGATTACAATTTGTTCATGTAAATGGGGAATCTTCTTCACAGACTAAAGTTAATTATGGAGTTCCACAAGGTTCTGTGCTAGGACCAATTTTATTCACTTTATACATGCTTCCCTTAGGCAGTATTATTAGACAGTATTGCTTAAATTTTCATTGTTACGCAGATGATACCCAGCTTTATCTATCCATGAAGCCAGAGGACACACACCAATTAGCTAAACTGCAGGATTATCTTACAGACATAAAGACATGGATGACCTCTAATTTCCTGCTTTTAAACTCAGATAAAACTGAAGTTATTGTACTTGGCCCCACAAATCTTAGAAACATGGTGTCTAACCAGATCCTTACTCTGGATGGCATTACCCTGACCTCTAGTAATACTGTGAGAAATCTTGGAGTCATTTTTGATCAGGATATGTCATTCAAAGCGCATATTAAACAAATATGTAGGACTGCTTTTTTGCATTTACGCAATATCTCTAAAATTAGAAAGGTCTTGTCTCAGAGTGATGCTGAAAAACTAATTCATACATTTATTTCCTCTAGGCTGGACTATTGTAATTCATTATTATCAGGTTGTCCTAAAAGTTCCCTAAAAAGCCTTCAGTTAATTCAAAATGCTGCAGCTAGAGTACTAACGGGGACTAGAAGGAGAGAGCATATCTCACCCATATTGGCCTCTCTTCACTGGCTTCCTGTTAATTCTAGAATAGAATTTAAAATTCTTCTTCTTACTTATAAGGTTTTGAATAATCAGGTCCCATCTTATCTTAGGGACCTCGTAGTACCATATCACCCCAATAGAGCACTTCGCTCTCAGACTGCAGGCTTACTTGTAGTTCCTAGGGTTTGTAAGAGTAGAATGGGAGGCTTAAAACTTTCCTTTTTGCTAAAGCTTATAGTTAGGGCTGGATCAGGTGACCCTGAACCATCCCTTAGTTATGCTGCTATAGACGTAGACTGCTGGGGGGTTCCCATGATGCACTTTCTTTCTTTCTCTTTTTGCTCTGTATGTACCACTCTGCATTTAATCATTAGTGATCGATCTCTGCTCCCTTCCACAGCATGTCTTTTTCCTGGTTCTCTCCCTCAGCCCCAACCAGTCCCAGCAGAAGACTGCCCCTCCCTGAGCCTGGTTCTGCTGGAGGTTTCTTCCTGTTAAAAGGGAGTTTTTCCTTCCCACTGTAGCCAAGTGCTTGCTCACAGGGGGTCGTTTTGACCGTTGGGGTTTTACATAATTATTGTATGGCCTTGCCTTACAATATAAAGCGCCTTGGGGCAACTGTTTGTTGTGATTTGGCGCTATATAAAAAAAAAATTGATTGATTGATTGATTGATGTCTCTGCTTCCTGCGACAGGACACTCTCTAAATCTCAATAGGACTCCAAGAAGAGATGGTCCAAGGGTAGGGCTGGCAAGCAGCTGATCATTGAGGGCAAGACCCTGGTATGAAAATGAACAATTGAACATGAGGCGGTGCTTGCCGTTGTGCTCCACGAGGTGGTGAGGAATGAACCATGACTCGCATGAATGATCCGCTTCTTCAGGGTGCAGTTTGGTCACACATCCACTGTTGATGAGTTTCTGTATTTCTGTTTCATAAATCTGAGCTTTGACTGGATCCTTTAATAGCCAACATTCGGTGCTTCGTAAGGTAGCCATCACCGCATCCATTGGTGCCTTGAGAGGTGGTGCATCTCTCTTCCGAGGCAGTGGAGTGACATATCTAAGGATGCCATCCACTTCTATTCGAGTGGTGCGTAATTCTAGAATATCAACAGCCTCTTGGTCCTGTTGGGAGCGTACTGCCAGTTTCTCACTCTGGTATGGCAAGACGTCGACCTGCCACAGGCGTTCTACCTGGCGATACAAATCATCAGGCCTTGACTGGACAGTAGTGAAGTAAACGGCCTGAGTCTGGACCCTGTGTGGTGTGAGACCATCTGGACCTTGCAGAGCCCAACCGAGCTCTGTATGGATTGCAGCAGGGCCACCACTGGGCTCAAGATGGACAGGCTCCTTAGCTGTGATAAGGCACGTGTTATCTGCACCAATAAGGATTAGTGGATGTGCCTTATCGAAAGGCTGAATAGGGATCCCTTTTAGATGCTGGTAACGCTTCTGTAAGGCTGCCATTGGATATGATTGGTCAGTTAGAGATAGACGATTAGCTGTAAAGCCTCCCTGAAAAGGATGTCTCTGATCAGGTTGTGCAGCAGGTGACACATGGAAATCCACAGTGGAACCAATGAGGTGTGCAACATCGTTGTGCACAGTTCTCAAGGCCATATGCTCCACTTCACCTGTGAGACCAAGGTAATGGACTGCTGCAAGTAGGATGATTGTGCATTCTGCTCCATCATCTAGGATGGCATGGGTGTGCAGGGATTTATCTCGGTGACTCACAATAACTGGCACAACCTTTAAATAGACCTTTCCATCCTGCTTGGTGGGTGTAAGTGCAGCCTCAATGGGAGTGGTCAGGTAGACACCTGAGCTTGGCGTAGCGATGCCATGCAGGACCCTGAGTTGTATTGCCTGACACTCGCTGCAGGCCTTCTTCTGGGTACATGCCTCTGGCCCATGACTGGTGCGACCACAACACCGACAACGTTTACCATCAGTGATCCATTTTTCCACTTGTTCAGCTGTGCAGATGGTGATGTTAGGGCATTGTGACAGGTAGTGTTCCACACTCTTGCAGAAGATGTTGGGAAAGTGTAGGTACACGGACCCACAACAGGGGGCGCAAATGAACGGACAATGGAATAGGTCAAATAACAACACTTTACTGTTGTGAATGTGCACAACAAATACAACAGATTGCAACAATAGACAATAGTCAATTCACAAGGTGTCGTGTGGGCAGGCTCGAAGATAGGAGACGCCTGTCCAAAGCAGAACCGGAACCACACGATTTCCTCCGCCACCAGACCCCGGGAATACTGGAGCCGCCAAGTCCCGAACTCCCAGGTGGCCACTGCCTCCTCGTGTCGGATCTGGTACTGCTGGCGAGGAACAAAAAGCAAGTGAATGAGGATGCGTTTGCACCCAGGAATCAGCACGGCAGGAATGGTACCTCCACCTCTCGTTGGAAAAACAGTCCAAAAAATAATGCACAAAAGTCACAAAGGATATTGTCAAGCAGACAGCTGAGGTACGTTACCTTTCAGATAGAACGATATCTCGGCAAAGAGGTGGAGGCGTCATCCTGCTGATATTCCCCTGCTGATCAGATGATGAGTAACAGCTGTTGCAGGTGATGCGTGACAGCTGTCACCCTGGCTGCTCCTGTGAGGCGACTGCGCCCTCTCGTGCCTGAAGCCCGCACTTCAGGCAGGGCGCCCTCTGGTGGTGGGCCAGCAGTACCTCCTCTTCTGGCGGCCCACACAACAGGACCCCCCCCTCAACGGGCGCCTCCTGGCGCCCGACCAGGCTTGTTCGGGTGGCGGAGGTAGAAATCGGCCAGGAGGGCCGGGTCCAGGACAAAGCTCCTCTTCACCCAGGAGCGTTCTTCGGGGCCGTACCCCTCCCAGTCCACCAAATACTGGAAGCCCCGGCCCATCCTACGGACATCCAAAAGCCGGCGTACAGTCCAAGCCGGCTCGCCATCGATGATCCGGGCAGGAGGCGGTGCCGGACCCGGAGTACAGAGGGGTGAGGTGTGATGTGGTTTTATTCGGGACACATGAAACACAGGATGGATCCGCAGTGAGGCCGGAAGCTGAAGCCTCACCGCGGCTGGACTGATGACCTTAAGGATCTTAAATGGGCCGATGTAACGGTCCTGTAGCTTGGGGGAGTCCACCTTGAGGGGAATGTCCTTTGTGGATAACCACACCTCCTGCCCTGGCCGATACGCAGGGGCCGGGGCCCGCCGACGGTCTGCATGGGCTTTTGCCCTCGTCCGGGCCTTTAGCAAAGCAGAACGGGCGGCACGCCACACCCGACGGCACTTCCGTAGGTGGGCCTGGATCGAGGGCACACCGACCTCTCCCTCAACCACCGGAAACAATGGGGGCTGATACCCCAGACATACCTCAAAAGGGGAAAGGCCGGTGGCTGAAGACACCTGGCTGTTATGAGCATACTCGATCCAGGCCAAATGGGTACTCCAGGCCGCCGGGTGCGCGGCAGTCACGCAGCGCAAAGCCTGTTCCACCTCCTGGTTTACCCGTTCTGCTTGCCCGTTGGTCTGAGGGTGGTACCCGGACGAGAGACTCACCGTGGCCCCCAGTTCCCGGCAGAAGCTCCTCCAGACTTGCGAGGAGAACTGGGGACCGCGATCTGAGACGATGTCTGTTGGAATCCCATGCAGCCGGACGACGTGGTGGACCAGGAGGTCCGCTGTCTCCTGGGCTGTTGGGAGCTTCGGGAGGGCCACGAAGTGGGCCGCCTTGGAGAATCGGTCCACTATCGTGAGGATGGTGGTGTTACCCTGGGACGGCGGGAGGCCCGTGACAAAATCCAGGCCGATGTGGGACCAGGGGCGATGAGGCACAGGAAGCGTCTGGAGTAGTCCTGATGCCCTGCGAAGGTCAGCCTTGCCCCTGGCGCAGGTGGTGCAGGCCTGGATATAATCCCGGACGTCGGCCTCTAGGGACGCCCACCAGAAGCGCTGCCGGACAACTGCCACGGTTCTTCGCACCCCTGGATGACAGGAGAGCTTGGAGCCGTGACAGAAGTCCAGGACTGCAGCCCTAGCTTCTGGTGGGACGTATAGTTTGTTCTTTGGCCCAGTTCCGGGGTCCGGGCTTCGTGCCAGGGCCTCCCGGACGGTTCTCTCTACATCCCAGGTGAGGGTGGCCACGATAGTGGACTCCGGGATGATGGGTTCCGGTGGATCCGACAATTCCGCTTTGACTTCATCTTCATGTACCCGGGACAAGGCATCCGATCTCTGGTTTTTGGTCCTGGGACGGTAGGTGATCCGGAAGTCAAAACGGCCAAAGAACAGTGACCAGCGGGCTTGCCTGGGGTTCAGCCGCTTGGCGGTCCTGATATACTCCAGGTTCCAGTGGTCAGTGAAAACCGTGAAAGGCACGGACGTTCCCTCCAACAGATGTCTCCACTCTTCAAGAGCCTCTTTCACCGCAAGGAGTTCTCGATTGCCGATGTCATAGTTCCGTTCGGCCGGGGTCAACCTGCGGGAAAAATAGGCACACGAGTGAAGGACCTTATCGGTCTTCCCGCTCTGGGAAAGCACAGCTCCTATCCCTGAGTCCGAGGCGTCCACTTCAACCACTAACTGGCGACTAGGATCGGGCTGCACCAGAACGGGTGCAGACGAGAAGCGCCGTTTCAACTCCTTGAACGCAGCATCGCAACGATCCGACCAGGTGAAGGGGACTTTTGGTGAGGTCAGGGCTGTCAGGGGGCTAACTACCTGACTGTAGCCCTTAATGAATCTCCTGTAGAAATTTGCAAAGCTGAGGAACTGTTGCAGCTTCCTACGGCTAGTGGGTTGGGGCCAGTCTCTCACCGCCGCAACCTTGGCCGGATCAGGAGCGACGGAGTTGGGGGAGATGATAAACCCCAGGAATGACAAAGATGTGCGGTGAAACTCACACTTCTCGCCCTTCACAAACAGCCGGTTCTCCAACAACCGCTGCAGGACCTGACGTACATGCCGGACATGAGTCTCAGGATCCGGAGAAAAGATGAATATATCGTCTAGATATACGAAGATGAATCGGTGCAGGAAATCCTGCAAGACATCATTAACTAATGCTTGGAACGTCGCGGGGGCGTTTGTGAGGCCGAACGGCATGACCAGGTACTCAAAGTGACCTAATGGGGTGTTGAATGCCGTCTTCCATTCGTCTCCCTTCCGGATCCGAACCAGGTGATACGCATTTCTAAGATCCAGCTTAGTAAAGATTTTGGCTCCATGCAGGGGGGTGAACACGGAATCTAATAATGGCAACGGGCATCGGTTGCGAACCATAATCTCATTCAGCCCCCTGTAATCAATGCATGGACGGAGTCCGCCATCTTTCTTGCCCACAAAAAAGAAACCTGCCCCCATCGGGGAGGTGGAGTTCCGGATCAGCCCGGCAGCTAATGAGTCCCGGATGTAGGTCTCCATTGATTCGCGCTCAGGTCGTGAGAGGTTGTACAGCCTGCTGGACAGGAACTCAGCGCCTGGAACCAAATCAATGGCACAATCGTATGGACGGTGCGGGGGAAGGGTGAGTGCCAGATCCTTGCTGAAGACGTCAGCAAGATCGTGGTACTCAACCGGCACTGCCGTCAGATTGGGAGGGACTTTGACCTCCTCCTTAGCCTGGGAACCGGGAGGAACCGAGGATCCTAAACACACCCGATGGCAGATTTCGCTCCACTGAACCACCACCCCAGATGGCCAATCGATCCGGGGATTGTGCTTTAACATCCATGGGATGCCCAAAATCACGCGGAAGGTAGAAGGAGTTACAAAAAACTCAATCTCCTCCCGGTGGTTTCCAGACACCACCAGAGTTACTGGTTGTGTCTTGTGTGTGAGTAAAGGGAGGAGGGTGCCATCTAGTGCCCGCACCTGCAATGGCGAAGGAAGCGCCACCAGAGGGAGCCCTACCTCCTTTGCCCATCCGCTGTCTAGCAGATTCCCTTCTGACCCCGTGTCCACCAGTGCTCGGGCTGGAAGGGTTAAATCCCCGCTCAGGATTGTGACTGGGAGTCGTGTGGCAATTTGTGTGTGTCTCACTTGAATGTCTTGACCCCCCCTTAGCCCAGTCTCTAAGGGCGAGTGTTGACGTCTTGGCCGTTTGGGGCAGTCTCTCTGTGTGTGCTCTGTTGAGCTGCAGAGAAAACACTCTCCACGGATCAGCCTCCCCGTTTTGGCCCTGTGCGTTTCCCTAACAACGTCAACAGGGGGAGCTGTTGCCCCACAAAGCGCTGCGGCTGTGGAGCGTGGGGAGGGCGGCCCCTTTTCGAACCCGCAAGGGAGAGGAGCGGCGCGTATCCGGTCACGTCCTTCGCCTCGCTCCCGACGGCGTTCCTCTAACCGATTGTCTAATCGTATAACGAGATCAATAAGCCCGTCCAAATCCCACGGTTCGTCCTTAGCCACCAGGTGCTCCTTCAGGACCAACGATAGTCCGTTTACGAAGGCGGCGCGGAGGGCAGTGCTATTCCAGCCGGACCTCGCAGCCGCGATGCGGAAGTCGACTGCATAAGCAGCTGCGCTCCGGCGCCCCTGTCTCATTGACAGCAGCACGGCTGAAGCGGTCTCTCCTCTATTTGGGTGATCGAACACTGTTCTGAACTCCCTCGCAAACCCATCATATGTCAGAAGGAGCCGTGAATTTTGCTCCCAGAGCGCTGTAGCCCAAGCGCGTGCCTTGCCGCGAAGCAGATTAATCACATAAGCTATCTTACTAGCATCAGTCGCGTACATGACGGGACGTTGTGCGAAGACGAGCGAACACTGCATAAGAAAGTCCGCGCATGTCTCCACACAACCCCCGTACGGTTCTGGAGGGCTTATGTATGCTTCAGGGGAAGGTGGGAGGGGTCGTTGAACGACCTGTGGAACGTCACTATTGCACACAGGATCGACAGGAGGGAGAGCCGCAGCAGCGCCCTGAGGGCGCGCTTCCACCTGCGCGGCGAGAGCCTCCACCCTGCGGTTAAGGAGGACGTTCTGCTCGGTCATCAGATCCAGCCGAGCCGTAAAAGTGGTGAGGATTCGCTGCAACTCACCGATCATTCCTCCTGCAGACGCCTGTGCACCCTGCTCTTCCATTGGCTGTTCAACGGCCGGTCGACGCCCCTCGGGGTCCATGACGTTGGCCGAGATATCCTGTTGGGAAAGTGTAGGTACACGGACCCACAACAGGGGGCGCAAATGAACGGACAATGGAATAGGTCAAATAACAACACTTTACTGTTGTGAATGTGCACAACAAATACAACAGATTGCAACAATAGACAATAGTCAATTCACAAGGTGTCGTGTGGGCAGGCTCGAAGATAGGAGACGCCTGTCCAAAGCAGAACCGGAACCACACGATTTCCTCCGCCACCAGACCCCGGGAATACTGGAGCCGCCAAGTCCCGAACTCCCAGGTGGCCACTGCCTCCGCGTGTCGGATCTGGTACTGCTGGCGAGGAACAAAAAGCAAGTGAATGAGGATGCGTTTGCACCCAGGAATCAGCACGGCAGGAATGCTACCTCCACCTCTCGTTGGAAAAACAGTCCAAAAAATAATGCACAAAAGTCACAAAGGATATTGTCAAGCAGACAGCTGAGGTACGTTACCTTCCAGGTAGAACGATATCTCGGCAAAGAGGTGGGGGCGTCGTCCTGCTGATATTCCCCTGCTGATCAGATGATGGGTAACAGCTGTTGCAGGTGATGCGTGACAGCTGTCACCCTGGCTGCTCCTGTGAGGCGACTGCGCCCTCTCGTGCCTGAAGCCCGCACTTCAGGCAGGGCGCCCTCTGGTGGTGGGCCAGCAGTACCTCCTCTTCTGGCGGCCCACACAACAGAAGAGGCAGATACGTTTGGCTTTTGCTGGCTTTGTGTCTGAGCCATGATAGATAGCTACAGGCTTATCTCTCTGCCTCACAGGCAAGAGTTTATCTTTCTTTGGGCCTTCTGTCTTTCCTGACTGGTGGCGTTGTACCATCTTGGCTGACAGTCGTTGGGCTTCTGCCTTGCTCTTGAGCCAGTCTGCCAAATCTCGTAGATTATAGGGATTCAAACTGTTGGTGTTAAGCCGACCCTGAGCCTGTAAGTGCTCCACAAATGAGTCTCTTGAGTACTTGGGAAGTTTACTTAATAGACAATCGACATGACCTGTGGACATCAGCTCTATCCCGTTAGGGTCTTCAAGAGAGGTCAACATTCCAACTAATAAATCAACATGAAGACCGAAACTTTGGAATGCCTTGATATCACCTGCTTTCACATCTGGAGCATTCAGGATGGCCGCAATCTCACTCTGGGCTAGTTGATGGGGTTGTCCATAATGTTGCTGCAATGTTTGCATTGCTGCTGTGTAAGGTTGAGGGTAATGTCGGCATGACTGTACGATCAGGCGTGCATCCTACAAGACGAGTTGCTCCATAAGTACTCTATATCTATAGTGCTCTGAGAGCCCAGGATGGGGACCCAGGAGACGATCCAAAGCCATTTTCAGATCTGTGAACTCCCTCTCACTGTCATGTTCCAATTTGGGAAGTTTCAGTACAGGCACTGGTTGAATTAGAGACTGGGTTGGTAGTGATAATGTCAGGGTCAAACACGGTAGGGGCTGGACAGTTGGCTGGACTGGAGGAGCTTATTGATATGCTGGCAGATTTATTGGCAATGGTTGGTATGAGTACTGCATGGACAATGGGACAGATGGAGGCTGATAACTCAGTGGGACTTGTGTACTAGAATGGTAGGGAGCTGACTGAGCAGCCGCATTAGTTGGCAGCTGATACTGCCATGGTAAACCAGGAAGGGAGGTTTGGTGAATTGATGGCACTGGCATGCCGCTGGGAGGTAGGTATGCTGGATATGGAGTAACTGATGGAGGCCAATAGCTCAAGTGTGTAGGTGCCACTGAAGCATATTGATAGGCTGATGGAGGGGAAGTGAGTAATATGGGTGCCTGGTATATGGGTGCTACAGTGGCTGTAGTTGCAGGCTGACCAACTAAGGTAGATAAGTATGGCACTTGAGCACTGGGTATGATAGGCTGGTAGGCGGAAGGGCCCTTAAGATATGGTTGCGCAGGCTGGGGCATCAGTTGGGATTGTGTTGTTCCTGGATGAACAGCAGATCCAGCCAATGTCGTCACCAAAGGTATGGCTGGTGTTGATGAGGAGCTATGTGGCAGAATTACTGATTGGTTTGGAGGTGGTACTGACCTGTCCTGTCCGTGTGTCGACATGGTCAGCTGAACAGGTGCACTGCCTCCCATATTGTAGATCTGTGGTGCTGGAGTCTGCTGGATGCTTTGTGGGAGCTCATGGTAACTAGCCGGGTGGAATGAAGCATTACTACTCTCCTCGTCAGATTCCACCAAACTGCTGCGCTGGCTTCCCTCAGATAAAGAGGCAGGAGAACCATGGAAGCTAAGGCTCTCAATCAACTGACCAGAGAGAACGGACATACCATGCTCCAATCCCCGTGAAGCTGGTCCGACTTGATGCCCGAGAATTGCCCTTGGCTGGTCACCACTTGCAACAGAGTTGTCCCCTCTGCTTGGTAACTGCAGCTCTGGAGTGCTGGCACTGAAGATTCGGGTGCCCAACAAGGATTGAGGAAGGCTCACTTCATAGTCTTGGAGAGGCGCCGGGGCATGTCTTCTCCTTATTGGTCTTGATGTGGTGCCTGAGGCTACTGCTGCTCCCTGCTCAGTCATTGGGCCACCGTAGGTATAGGATATCCGGCTCGAAGGACCAATATTAGCGATTGACGCGTTCAACTGGAGCTGGCCCCTTTATCTACTGTGGACTCCGGTTAGAGAGTGACATGGAAGCAGGGTTTCAGATGTCTCCTGGTCTTTAATAATTTGCTCATTTACTCATGTGGCCATTCTCTTCAACAGTCAGAAAAGAACTAAATCTAAAATGGCAGCAGAGTGCAAATAAAGACCTCAAAGGTACTTTCTGGGTGCCTAAAACAAAGCCTGACCAAAACATATCACAGAACAGTCCTGTCAGCTGGTAAATGGTTCCATCTAGTGGCGAAAGTGGGGAATTCGGAACAACCTCCTTGGTTTTGGTAGTAACTACAGACCAATTAGCATACTGTCAGTCTTTTCTAAAGTCCTTGAAAAGAGGGGGGTTGGCGGCTGCTGGGGGGATGGGGGCCGTGGTCTCCGCGGGGTGGACCCCGCTCTCGCTTGGGCGGTCTCCTGATCATGGGCTTTGGTGTTTTGGGTGGGATCCGGGATGGGGGGGATTGGGAGCTGCGCTGGGGGAGCCTGGCTGTTGGGGGGCCTTGTACTCTTACTGGCCCCGGGGTTGGGCTTCGCCTCTTGTCTGAGGGCCAGGCCCACCCTCGTATGGCTTGGTGGTCCCTACCTTGTGCTTTGGATTTGGTTGCGGTGGCTCCTTTGCTCCCGTCTTTGCCGCTGCTCACTCCCGCCTTTGGGGGCCGTGGCCCTGGTGTTGTGGTTCTGGGGCTCCCCCTATTGGTGGGCCTATGCCGGGACCCTGTGTGCTTCCCTTGGGTATGGGGCTGTTCCCTGTGCCTCCGTGGGGAGGGGTGGTGTCGGGGGTGCGTTCCGGCCCCGTCGGGCCGCTCCCCTGTTGGTTTGCTGTGCTGCCCGGTGGCTCTGGGGGCTGCCTTTCCTGGCCCCTGTGCACTTCCGCTGCCCCTTCTCTCCTTGTTCCCCCGGGCCCTGCGTCCTGGACCCATTTCTGTTGGTGCTCGCGACTGGCCGCATGGCTTCTGATGTGCCGGAGTGGTCCATGTCATATGGTAAGGTTCTGTACTCTTGTCTTAGCCCAACACACCAGCCACAGTAGTGATCAGATATTTAGCTGTGGTCTGGGTCTCTGTGTGTGGATGGTTGTGTGTGGGTGGCCATCACCACAATTCAGTTTTTGGGTGCTCTTAAGGGGATTAACACTACGGTGTTCTAGATTAGGGTATGGATGCTCACTAATTAGACAACAGACTGTTGCTGTCACTGTTTGTTCATGTGTGGTTGTTTGTCATGGTATGTTGTATGGTTGGGGCCCCGTCTCCTCTGTGTCTCACGTCACAGTTATTGTCGTCAATACTTGTCTCTCGTTTTTGTCTGTCTTTGTGTTGTTTTGGTGGTCGGCCCTTCCTGATAGAAGTTGTCAGTTGACTTTGAGTAGGATGTTGTAGGCTGAACAGGAAGGGCGGATGGGGGTCACACACACACACACGCACCACATTCACTTATGCACTACATACCTTCTGTCTTGCAAGAATAAATTGCATATATGGGTATTAATGTTCATAAATGGTTCTGCCAGTATGGCATTTACCATTACTATATATGCAGACAGGGGAAAAAAAAGAAAGAAAAGTGGGTCGCCAAGCAATTGATTTAACATCTACAAAGTGGCCAAACTACTCTGCATTCCATGCAATTTGGTTTTCATACTTATCATTCAACTTAGACTGCCATAACAATGTTCATGGGAAAAGTGAAAAGTCATTTGGATAAAAAACAATTGTGTAGTAGCAGTTGTCTTAGATTTGCGTAAAGCGTTTGATCTAGTGAATCATAATATTTTATTATTAAAGTTGCAATCTTTTAATTTTTCTGAGCGTGCCATAAAATGTATGGCATCTTTTTTGTCAAATAGAAAACAGGCCACTGTGGTTAATGGTATTAAATCCCCCTACTTAGATTGTGCACTAGGAGTCCCCCAAGGATCTATCTTGGGGCCCATTTTATTTTCATTATTCCTTAATGACCTACCAAATGTTTGTGAGGATGTGGACATACAACTTTACGCTGATGACGCGGTAATCCACACAGTGCAAGATCACCTGAGGCAGCAGCTCAAACTCTTACGTCAGCCCTAAAGTATATTTTAAATTGGCTTAATGGATCATGTCTGAAGTTAAACATACAGAAAACTGTATGTATTTTTCAAAAAAGGCTTCCAATATTGAGAGCTCTAGTGTGTACATTGGAAATGATGAACTGCAGTTAGTTAAAGAATTCAAATATTTGGGAGTGTTGCTGGACTTGACACTCTCCTTTAAAAATCATATTAAAATGCTAACTAAAATAATCAAATACAATGTGTTTAACTTCAACCAAATAAGGAGGTCAGTGACAGATCAAGTGGCTATGATGTTCTTGCACTGTATGATTTTTTTCTCATGTAGGTTACTGCATAAGCAGCTGGTCTCTAACAGGTGTGAATTCTAAAACCGATTGAAAGGCTTTATAAAAGAGCACTGAAAATTTTAGATAAAAGACCATTTTCGTATCATCATTGCAAAATTTTAACACAGTATAACTTATTTAGTTTTGAAAATGTATGAAATTAGACTTGCAATTTTAATTGATTTATTTCAATTGAATTGTTTTGTTTTTTTTTTCTGTGTGCCGTCCTTTGACTGAGTTTGTATAAGATAACCTTCATGCTAAGATCATGTCAGTGTCCTCTTGTTTCCTGTTTTTGTCCAGTCTGTGTCTTGTTGTTGTAGTAGTTACTGTAGTTGTGTATGTACACTATTACTGTATGTACACTATTCTACTGTAACTATGACTGAGCTGACTGTTTTATCTGTTAACTGATGGTATTTTATTTGTTGTTGTTTTTATTTTCCTGATGTTAATTTGTTAATTATTATGAATGTGTGCTGCCTACTTCCTTTCTTGGCCACGTCACCCTTGGAAAAGAGGTTTTGATCTCAGTGGGCTTTTTATCTGGTTTAATAAAGGTTATATATGTATCTCCGCTGCCCCTGCTGATGTATCAGCAGGTCAAACTCCTGAGTTTAGCCCAGTCATTTACAACCGCATATCCAGTCAGATGTGTATTCCCACTTGGTCTGTGAGTGAAATCGCCAGTGTAGAGATGTACTGATCATGTATCTTTTGCATTGTCAATCAGTGGTTCTTGCCATGCTGGCCACAGAGATGTATTCACATCAATAATGGCAACACAATTATGATCATTAGTCTTAACCTCCACTGGAAGTGGAGTAGTTGGAGTGAAAGGGGAATGTTTCAAGGGAAATGAGGACTTAGAAGAATGATGACCTGACATTCTTAGCTCCTTTGCACTCTGCACTGGGTAGCAGAAGTGTTCAATACGTGCAAGACTGCATGTACTACGTGCACAACACAATCATGAGCCAGTACAATGGGTGATGATTCACCAATCACAGTGGTAACAGTGTCCACTGATCAAACAGCCAGGCATTCCAAAGATCACTATTAACTTCTGGATCTGTTCCTAAATGTTTCAACTCTGCAGTGATTAAACCATTAGTGTATTGAAAAACTATAGGCTAATATACAGGGTTCGATTTTAGCGGTTACCCGGGAACCCTGTTGTGTGGGCCGCTGAAGAGGAGGTACTGCTGGCCCACCACCAGAAGGCGCCCTGCCTGAAGTGCGGGCTTCAGGCACGAGAGGGCGCTGCCGCCTCAGGAACAAGCCGTGGTGACAGCTGTCACCCATCATCCGTGACAGCTGTCACTAATCAACACATCTGGTATAAAAGCAGGAAGACACCTCCACCAAACTGCCGAGATATCATCTTCATCTGGAGATAATACTCTCAGCCCTTTTTGTGAGATTTATAAATCTGTTATTCAATCAATCAATCAATCAATTTTTTTATATAGCGCCAAATCACAACAAACAGTTGCCCCAAGGTGCTTTATATTGTAAGGCAAGGCCATACAATAATTATGTAAAACCCCAACGGTCAAAACGACCCCCTGTGAGCAAGCACTTGGCTACAGTGGGAAGGAAAAACTCCCTTTTAACAGGAAGAAACCTCCAGCAGAACCAGGCTCAGGGAGGGGCAGTCTTCTGCTGGGACTGGTTGGGGCTGAGGGAGAGAACCAGGAAAAAGACATACTGTGGAGGGGAGCAGAGATCGATCACTAATGATTAAATGCAGAGTGGTGCATACAGAGCAAAAAGAGAAAGAAACAATGCATCATGGGAACCCCCCAGCAGTCTACGTCTATAGCAGCATAACTAAGGGATGGTTCAGGGTCACCTGATCCAGCCCTAACGATAAGCTTTAGCAAAAAGGAAAGTTTTAAGCCTAATCTTAAAAGTAGAGAGGGTGTCTGTCTCCCTGATCTGAATTGGGAGCTGGTTCCACAGGAGAGGAGCCTGAAAGCTGAAGGCTCTGCCTCCCATTCTACTCTTACAAACCCTAGGAACTACAAGTAAGCCTGCAGTCTGAGAGCGAAGCGATCTATTGGGGTGATATGGTACTACGAGGTCCCTAAGATAAGATGGGACCTGATTATTCAAAACCTTATAAGTAAGAAGAAGAATTTTAAATTCTATTCTAGAATTAACAGGAAGCCAATGAAGAGAGGCCAATATGGGTGAGATATGCTCTCTCCTTTTAGTCCCTGCCAGCACTCTAGCTGCAGCATTTTGAATTAACTGAAGGCTTTTCAGGGAACTTTTAGGACAACCTGATAATAATGAATTACAATAGTCCAGCCTAGAGGAAATAAATGCATGAATTAGTTTTTCAGCATCACTCTGAGACAAGACCTTTCTGATTTTAGAGATATTGCGTAAATGCAAAAAAGCAGTCCTACATATTTGTTTAATATGCGCTTTGAATGACATATCCTGATCAAAAATGACTCCAAGATTTCTCACAGTATTACTAGAGGTCAGGGTAATGCCATCCAGAGTAAGGATCTGGTTAGACACCATGTTTCTAAGATTTGTGGGGCCAAGTACAATAACTTCAGTTTTATCTGAGTTTAAAAGCAGGAAATTAGAGGTCATCCATGTCTTTATGTCTGTAAGACAATCCTGCAGTTTAGCTAATTGGTGTGTGTCCTCTGGCTTCATGGATAGATAAAGCTGGGTATCATCTGCGTAACAATGAAAATTTAAGCAATACCGTCTAATAATACTGCCTAAGGGAAGCATGTATAAAGTGAATAAAATTGGTCCTAGCACAGAACCTTGTGGAACTCCATAATTAACTTTAGTCTGTGAAGAAGATTCCCCATTTACATGAACAAATTGTAATCTATTAGACAAATATGATTCAAACCACCGCAGCGCAGTGCCTTTAATACCTATGGCATGCTCTAATCTCTGTAATAAAATTTTATGGTCAACAGTATCAAAAGCAGCACTGAGGTCTAACAGAAGAGGAGAACCGGTCGTTTTTGCGGAGGCTGTGCAAGACGGCACTCCTTTTCATCTGAGACCGCTGCAACGTGTTGAGTGAGAGGTGGAGGTGGCATTCCCACCATTGTTACTGGGTGTTCACACACCCACCCTTTGACTGTCTTTTGCTTTCTGCCAGCAGTACCAGATCCGACACGCCGGGAAGGTGGCCACCTGGGGACTCCGGGACTTGGCGGCTCCAGTATTCCTCGGGTTCAGGTGGCGGTGGAAATCGTGTGGTTCTGGTTCGTTTACAGACGAGCGTCTCTTATCGTCGAGCCTGCCCACACGACACCTTTATTAATTGACTGTTGCACATTCTGAATCTGCTGTGTTTGGTTGTGACATTCACAACAGTAAAGTGTTATAATTTGACTCCTTCCATTGTCCGTTCATTTACGCCCCCTGTTGTGGGTCCGTGTCACTACACTTTCCCAACAAACCCATGGCACCCTACTTTGGGGGCGGGCACACAACTCTTTAGACTTGCATTCCCCACTGGAATCCACCTTTTTTATTTCATAACTGTACAGAAATCTATCAAATTTGGACAAAATTTGCGCAGAATTTGACTTTCTGAGACCGACATATACACAAAACTTCATCAAAAAATGTTCTTCTCCTCTGTTTGTAATGCCGCGTTTTATTATACACAGATCAAATGGAGCGTTTTTGAGGGAAGAGCGAACAGCAGCCAGCGGAGAGTTTTTTATATTTCTCTACGTGCGCGCGCGAGCAAATCATCCGTGAAGATTATTTTATTTATTAACTACACAGATGTATAATAAAAGCAAATGGTGACTGGTTTATAAACACAATTATGACAGAGTTTTTGAGGGAAGAGCGAACAGCAGCCAGCGGACAGTTTTTTTTTTAATTGCTCTATGTGCGCGCGTGAGCAAATCTTCCGTGAAGATTATTTTATTTATTAACTACACAGATGTATAATAAAAGCAAATGGTGACTGTAATAACGTTAATAATTGCCAATGTCCACACCTTGGGTTCCGTCGTGTCAGCCAACCTTTACTGCGCTGTCCGCCATCGTCACCCGCACGTCTCGCACATCCGCCGTGGTGACGTCAGAGATTACATTCAGACACAACGCAGGGGACATGCACGTACCATGCATCTCACATATTCCATAACATCTCCCCCTTTTAAAGTTCTTTACAGTATTAACCTTGGGCGTCACATCTATGGAGGCTAACCCATTCACTGTGTAATTTAAGCACTAAACAGAACATTAATTAAAGCAACACTTTCTGATATTTAACAAACATAACTATTGCGGCGTCTAATCGCCTGCTGTAGTGTATTAAATGAAACTGAATTGATCACCCACCATCCTATATTCCTTTAAGGTAACCTTGGTCAAAATGCTGCTGGAACTCTTTTCACACTTAATAGTATGTAACACAATCACATTTCTTGGAGTACCTTTCTGTATTGCTGGAACTCCTTTTCAGTGTTTCTGGAACTTCCTATCAACAGTATGCCATAGAATCACATTCGTTAGTGTGCATTTCCGTATTGCTGGAACTCTTTTCACAATGTTTCTGGAACTCTTTTGCAATCACATTCATAAGTGTACATTTCCGTATTGCTGGAACTCTTTTTCACAATGTTCCTGGAACTCTTTTCGTTCTCCCCTCCTTTTCTTTTTTTCATTCATAGGTCCAGTCTCTGGACAGGCCTGCTCACTCTGCCCGACCTGGTCAGTATCGGGCCTTCAGTAGCAGTGCTCACACTGCCGGCTGCAGAGGAGTCCACGGGCTGTGCTGGACTCGCAGGCAGACTCTCTGGTGCAGGACTCTGTGCACCCGACACCGGCGACCCCGCGATGGTACCCAACTGGAGGTGGTGACGGTTGCGCCGATGTGTTGCACCCTGGTCCGTCTCGATGACGTATGACCTTGGTGTGACACTCTCGGCAGTCACCAATGCTGGGGTGGTCCAGGATTTCTGGCTGTCTAGTCTGGTGAGGACACGGTCCCCCAGTCGCAGTGGTGGGAGACTTCTCATGCCATGACGCTGGTTGTAGTAATACGCCTATTTCCTTTTCTCAGCTGCATCTTTGGCTGTAACTGCCTGCTTGTTTGGTGACTTGGGTTGCAGGTTCCGGTCGATGGATGGCAATGTGGTGCGGATTTTGCGACCCATCAAGAGTTCAGCTGGGCTTACCCCTGTGCTACTGCACGGAGTGGCTCTGTAACACATCAGTGCTAAGAGGGGGTCTTTTTGTTTCAGGATGCCTTTTGCGATTTGCACTGCTCTTTCAGCATGCCCGTTCCCTTGAGGATGACGTGGGCTAGATGTCACGTGTGTGAAGTCTAGTTCGCGAGCCATGTCTTTGAACTCCTCACTAGAGAACTGGGGCCCATTGTCGCTGATGACTTCATCTGCTACTCCATAACGGGCAAAGGTAGCTTTCAGTTTTGTAACCACCTTGGTGCTGGTGGTGGTGGTCATGTGGAGAATCTCGATAAATCATGAATAGTAATCAGAAATGACAAGGTAGCTCTGTTTGTTGTATTCACACAAGTCGATGCCTATCCTTTTCCATGGCCTGTCTGGAAGTGGCATGGACATCAGGGGCTCCCTAGACTGGGCTCTGCGATGTTCTTGGCAGTGGTGGCAGGTTATGACTCTCCGTTTGATATCGGCTGAGATGCCTGGCCAACAGACGGAGGCATTAGCTCTGTCGCTGCATTTAGTCAATCCCTGATGACCACCGTGGATGCGCTCTAATATGTCAGCTCTCAGTTTCTCCGGAATTACTATCCTATTGCCTTTGACCACTAGGCCCTGGTAGGCTGACAGTTCACTTCTCATGGGGTAATACTCACTGACAGCGGGGTGTGTCTGGCTCACATGATCGGGCCACCCCGACTGTATGTATTGGGTCACGACTTGCAGTGTGTCGTCCGCAGCAGTGATGTGGTCCATTCTCCGTTCGGTGGCTGGCATGTTGTTGGCAATGGATGCCACGTAGCATTCTACATCTGCATTCATGTCGCCCACCTCTGGTGTGCCACCAATGGGACTCCTGGATAGGGTGTCTGCCATGACAAGGGTTTTCCCTGGTGCATACTCAGCAGTGGGGTTGAACCTCATCAGTCGCATCAGTAGCCTTTGGCAGCTGATGGGGACGTTATCCAGGTCCTTGGAGTTCATTAGTGGGACGAGAGGTTTGTGGTCTGTAATTAGCCTAAACCCCTCTAGGCCTTGTAAGTACTTCCCAAACCGTTCACAGGCCCAGACGCTCGCCAGGCATTCTTTTTCTATCTGCGCGTACCTGGTTTCTGCCTCACTGAGACGCCGTGAGCAGTAGGCCACTGGTTTCCACCTTTCGCTGTGCTGTTGCATTAGTATGCCCCCGATGCCGTAGCTGCTTGCATCCGCCGAGACAGCTGTGGGT
Source organism: Thalassophryne amazonica (assembly GCF_902500255.1). Classification (NCBI taxonomy): domain Eukaryota; kingdom Metazoa; phylum Chordata; class Actinopteri; order Batrachoidiformes; family Batrachoididae; genus Thalassophryne; species Thalassophryne amazonica. The sequence continues at coordinate 9,286,534 of NC_047120.1, forward strand.
TTGCCGACGTCATAGAATGCCAGGATAAGTGGGGTCATAAGAAGTTCTTTGATGCGCTGGAACGCTGACTGCTGTGCTGGACCCCAGGTCCAGGAGGACTTGGATTTCAAATGTTCGTACATGGGCTGTCCGACTGAGGCCAGGTTGGGGATATATTTCCCCAAGTAGTTCACCATGCCCAACACTCTCTTCAGCTCGGTGACGTTGCTCGGTGGCTCCAGCTTGTTTATTGCAGACACCTTTGCTGGGTCCAGTCATGTGCCCTCTGCATCTATTTCATGGCCCAGGAAGTGTAGTCTTCGCTGCCTCAGTGCACATTTTCCTTTGTTCAACATGAGCCCCACTGTCTCCAGGCACTCCAACACTTTCTGAAGGCGGTCATTGTGCTCAGCCATGTTTTTCCCATGAACTATTATGTCATCCATGTACACTGCAGTGCCCGGTAGGCCTTCCAGGGTCTCCACCATCTTTCTTTGGAATATTTCTGGGGCACTGGATATCCCGAAGGGGAGGTGCTTGAAACAGTACCTGGCGAAAGGTGTGATGAACGTGGTGAGCCGCTGGCTTCCTTCGTCTAGTGGTATTTGCCAGAACCCTGCAGCGGCGTCCAGCGAGGAGAACACCGTGGACGCACTCAGCTCTGCTGTGATCTCTTCAGCTGTCGGCAGGACGAACCTCTCTCTCTTGACGGCTTTGTTTAGCTTACTCAGGTCGACACAGATGCGCATCTGTCCTGATTTCTTGGGAGCGGGCACCATAGGGGCACACCACTCCGTGGGCACGGTCACTTTTTCAATGACACCTGTGGCCTCCATCCTGTCGAGCTCTTGCTTCACACTCTTCATGAGAGGAATGGGGACTGCGGTGTGGATGGCATAGGGTTTTGCGTCGTCTTGCAGCTCAATTTTCACCGGCTGCATTCTCAGCAGGCCGAGCTCCCCCCCAGCGCTGCTGACTTCGTGTATTCTCTTAACAAGCCCCATTGCCTGTGCTGTCGCCCTGCTGAGGAGGTTGCTCACATTCTCTCCCCTCACAACGTGCACTATGAATGAGTGTCGTCTGTGTTTGTGCACAGTGCTCGCTGTAAACTGGCCGATGCAGTTCAATTGGCCTCCTGGGCTACAGAGCGTGGCCCTTGAAGGATGGAGTTTTATCGCACCTGTGAGTGTTTTAAAAGTCTCTTCACTCATAATGCACACATCTGCGCCAGTGTCTATCTTGAAGCTAACTGGTGTGTTGTTTATGTTCAGCTTGATGGTCCACTGTTCGCTGCTGCTTGACATTGTGCTTTTGACTGAGCCTAGAAAGCGAGCTACATTGTAATCATCATTCTCTTCGTGCTCGCAGACTTCGTTTAACACTTTGCTTTTGCACATTCTTTCCCAGTGTCCAGCTGTTACATTTGTGGCATGTGGACTTAACTGCTGGGCAGTGCTCTTTCCGCTTGTGTGCCGTCTTCCCACACCTACTGTTGTGTGGGCCGCCAGAAGAGGAGGTACTGCTGGCCCACCACCAAAGGGCGCCCTGCCTGAAGTGCGGGCTTCAGGCACGAGAGGGTGCTGCCGCCACGGACACAGCCGGGAGTGACAGCTGTCACTCATTAATTCCTGACAGCTGTCACTCATTCTTCATCATCGCACTCCATAAAACCCAGACGTCATCTCCAGCTCATCGCCGAGATATCGTACTTCATTGGAGGTAATATCCTCAGCCATTTATGTTTACTTATAAGCTGTATATTGTGAGTGTTTGCAGGAGTACCGGTCCCTCTTCCTGTGGAGGCTGAGTGAGTGCAGGACGGCACTCTTTTCCTCTGAGGGATCACTGTAAATACATCAGCATATTGAGTGAGCGGTGGAGGTGGCATTCCCACCGTTGTTGTTACTGGGTGTGCACCCACCTACACTTGACTGTCTTTGTTCTCGCCAGCAGTACCAGATCCGACAGTCGGGGACGGTGATCACCTGGGAATTCGGGACTTGGCGGCTCCAGTATTCACCAGGTTCGGTGGCGGCGGAAATCGTGTGGTTCCGGCTCTTCTCAGGACAGACGTCTTCTATCCTCGAGCCTGCCCACACGTCACCTTTGTGGATTGACTGAAATCTTATTCTGAGATTGTCTGTATGTTCGTTGTGCTCCTTCACAACATTAAATTGTTAATTTTTGGCTCATCTATTGACCGTTCATTTGCGCCCCCTGTTGTGGGTCCGTGTCACTACACTTTCACAACACCTACCGCAAGTATTGCCGCAATCGTAGTGTCTAGGCTGTTGTTCTGTGTCGTTGTGCTGTACATGCGACTCCATTTTGAATTTTCTGAGCCCCCGCGCGACCTCCTCTACGGAGCACGCAGCTTCGCCACCTTGCAAGCTAACTTGGGCTTTAACCTCCTCCTCTTGTCTAACTTCCTGAACTGTCATTTCCAATGTGAGCTTGTCCATGAGCTGTAGTTTTCGGGAGAGCTCTTTATCCCTGATGCCCACCACTATCCGGTCCCTAATGTTTTTGTCGGGTTTAGAATACTGTATCTTTGATAAGAGGAAGAGACAACCAGGCAATAAAACAAGTGAGAGATAGAATTCAATTTAAGCTCGCGAGGAGTGCAGTCAGGCTGTACACCAAAGCTACACTAAAGTCTGGCCTGCGCTCCCGCTCTTTTTATTTAGGACTTCCCTACATACATGGGCGGTACAGCTCCTGAGGGGAAGAGTGATAGCGCGTGAGCTGTTGCCGCAGAACTGCTGATTGCACAATACATTCAGGACGTTCAGAGCCTTTTTAATCTTGGGCTCGATTAAGATCTAACGATTAATCACACTTCTTCTGACACAAGGACTAATGTATCATAATCACACTGTGGTTGGAACATTCAATTCTCTATTCTTTATCTCACTGCTCCGCGTACGGCTGCATCCTGCCTGAGTCATCTTCACATGTCCTGAAAAAGAGCTTAGCGTGCACACAGAGATACCACAACTTGCAGAAACACGTCATGTCACATATCTTAAGTAACCTTCACCCATCACATCAGTACAATACACTTTATCAGAGAAGAGAGAACACAAAACATGCATGATAAAATAAAACAGTGTATCTACAGAATAACTCCAACATTTCCCCTCTGTTTATCATGCATTCCAACGGTATTACATCTTCACCTAAAAGTAAACAATTGTTACTAAGCAACCACTTCTTATTCAGATTTTCAGCTGCAGGGTCATTAAACAATGGTAAGAATACATTTACACTCGGGAGGTCTTATCGTTGGTGTTGAGGTCATCGTCAGGTTCACCATAATCACCTGGATCAGGGAACAGATCTGGAAGATAGTGGTCGTAGTTGTCTTCTTCATCAGTCTCATTATCGTCATCTTCTGGATGGTTACCCAGAAGGGGGTATGCCTGAGCTGAATCTTGTCTGGCTGGTGAGATAGCAGTGGTTATCATTCTATTGACTAGACCACGTAGACAAGGAATACAACAGCATCCACACAAGGTCAGAATTGCAGCAAAAACTGCTATAGATATAAGCGCAGAGGAGACCAAAGTGCGATACTTCCCAAACACGTCCAGCCACGAGTCCCAGAATTCGGCATTAACGCCGCTGTGATCCTTCATCTTCTTGTTCAGTGTCCGCAGGCCCTCAATGGCCTGGGTCAGGCTTCCATCGGCTGCTGTGTTGTTCGGTATGAATGTGCAACACTGTTCTCCAAACATTGCACAGACTCCTCCTTTCTCAGTGAGCAGCATGTCCAGGGCTATGCGGTTCTGGAAGGCCATCAGTGAGGTGGCTGCCAGTTGGGAATGTACCGCTTTAAGACCTTCCTCTGTCCAATTTCCCAATTTCTACACGTTGTAGTGGATGTAGTTTATTCTGTCTACGTTCTTATTAATTGAACAGCACCAACAGATGGAGGATTCAAATCCAGCTGCTATCTGATCAGCCAGTTTGTACTCATCAGGTACTCCTCTGGGGACTCCTATTACGTCAATATATGTTGGCTCTCCCTCTCCTTTCCAATCTCTTTTTACTCTATGCCAATTTTCAGGCACCACAGACTTTAGGTGCGTCAACAAGTCCTTGGCTAAAATGGGAATGGCTTTTACTGGGAGGAGTAGGGACACTAAAGCACAGTAGCCTGACACATTCCTAGGCAATCTGTCAAAAATTCTATTATCTCCACACCACCACCACACGTCACTTCGGCTGACTGGTATAAATGAACCGTTTATCTGTATTATTCGACTACACCACTTGTCTTATTACATTTTCAGCTAAAGCTTCATAGGCTAACAGTGTGTTAACTCATCACGTCAACAGTTCAAGCTTTTCAATATCATCATAATTCTCAACACAGTCATTATAGTTTTCTCCACTAAGGTCTGACTGTTTCAATGCTTGATATTTTGACATAGTTTGTTGGAAAGCCAGATTACACTGTACAAATGTATTTGACACCATTTTGCCAACCATTGTTTTGATATAAGGGATCACACAACACATGCAAAGTCCAATCAGAATTAGGACTATAATAACTGGTGTCACCATTTTCAATAGTAACTGCCACCATGGTCCTGAAGTCAACCAGGACCAGGGATTCCACCGGTTCACGGCTAGGGTGTCTTTATGCATTGCATCACGAAGTTTATTCAGCTCTTCCAATGCGTCCTGCACATCCACTGAATGAATGGAGTCTGGGATGAAAGTACAGCATGTTGTGTTCAGCAGAACACAAACTCCTCCCTGTGAACCAGTAAGCAAGTCTAAAACCATGCGATTTTGCATCACCATGGTACGTAAAGCATCTATTTCAGTGTTTTGAGCTGCTACTATTTTCTCAGTTACATTCATGAACAGACCCAATCGACAATTCAGAGTTTCAATCATTAATGAATTTTTTTTTTTCCCAGTCCTATCCAGGGGAACAATGAATGTGCTATTTTATCTCCTACAGACCACAATTTTTGGTCCTTTGGTACATCCGAGCCCCACATGTGATCATGTGGTAACACATCTGGGTATATCAATCTCCTCCGTCTGGTGCTGCCATTCTTCTCTGTGGAGGTCCTTGGCACTACCACATATGTATGGTCAGTCACCTGGGTAGGTGCACACACACCACCCCAATTTGGTGGGAGACTCATGTACAGTCTGGAACCACAAAGCCAATAGATGTCATCATACACCGGAGTACCATTTACAGGTGGTAGCAAAAACTTACTAACATAAGCACATGCTTCATCCGTTCCCCATGGACAGGAGCCTGTATAATTACATCCCCGTCCAATGTGATGAAGATAAGTACCATCCACATATTATGTTTTGGTTAGGCTTAAATTATTTGATAAAACATACATTTGGGTACACAGACATTTCTTAATTTTACCTACAGTTTTATTCCCTGTCCCGTAAAAGCAAATCGGGAATGGCCGTTGTGATGACAATTTAACGTGATGATATTTTTGCATTTCCCTTCAGTCTAGTCAATGGAGCAGCACTTGGGCACGCTTGTACGTCCTCTGTTGAAATCCCTATCATATAAGTGGTTGCACTGAGGCAAGTGGTGTTACATCTTATCAGATTTGCTGAGAACTGCTGCCCCCGAAATACAGTTTGATTATGCATCCGTATGATAAGACATTCTGTCACCCTAGCAGGGTACGGTTTAGCCGTCAGAGCTGGGTGTGTTGAGGATATAGGCATTTGCGAACAAACATAACAATTAGTAACGTAATTCCATAGCCAATAAATGAACATCTCTGTACCACAAATTAGTATGGTATATATGAGGGTGTCCATCTGTCTCATTCACATTATGAATAAACCTCTTCTGACGTTGCTTCCGTTGTTCTCTGGCTCGGTCCACAGTGAGCTGCAATTCTTGGGTCAACCACCAGGCCAGGAATCCGAGGAGCACGAAACACACTAAGATCACAACGCAACCGGCTGCCCTACCAACAGTCCGGCAGCGGCAGCGCTGAGCACGCCGCTCCGGGGTCTGCTGTAGTTCAGTCATGATTGCTAGGATACAGTGTTGTTAACCAACCTCACCTAATAGTGCAAGGATCTCCCTGTTTCACTGGCATTGAGACAATCTATTGCTAATTAAATAGACTCCCTTTGTAGCCAGACTTCCCCTTACACTGTGGAGGCAGCCAACACACGCTGTATCTTACAGTGACTTAGATGTATCCACGTTGATCTCTCCGCTATCTTTACTGCAGTTGGTGTTAACAGCACTTGGTATGGACCTTCCCAACGAGCACTGGACCAGTTCTTCCTCTTAATCACTCTGATGAACACCCAGTCTCCTGGCTGGACTACTGGAAGGCCGTCCTGTGGAACATCAAAATTATTCGGCAGTAAATGTGTTTAAGTTATCTCTTTCTGTGTTAATGTCTTTTTCATAAAATCTGCTAATGTTTGTTCCTCATCTGCTGTTTTAGTATCCATGTCAAAAATTGGTAGACGATATGGTCGTCCATAAAGTATCTCAAATGGTGTTAAACCTGATGGTGTTGGTGTTATTCTCATATACAATTTTACTAGGTCCAAACATTCAATCCAGGTTCGTTTTGTCTCTTCTATACATTTCCTTAATCTTATTTTTATTGTGCCCTTTGTCCTTTCCACTAATCCTGCACTTTGTGGGTGGTAAGCACAATGATGTTTTAACTTAATTTTCATGTGTTCTGCTACTCTTTGTACAACTTCATTTACAAAATGTGTTCCATTATCACTGTACAATGTCTCTGGTATTCCATAATACGGAATAATTGTCTTACACAGTGCTTTTGCTACTGTTAAAGCATCTGCTTTTTGTGATGGAACAATTTCTACCCATTTTGAAAAGGCATCAATTAATACTAGACAGTATTGATAAGGTCCACATCGATTTAGTTCAATAAAGTCCATATGAACAATTTGAAAAGGATACTGTGGTTTTGGGAATTGCCCTCTCCGGGGTCTTATACTTCCCTGTGGGTTGTGTTTCAATCAGGTAACACAGGCTTTACAAAAATTTTTTGAGTATAAATTAAATCCATAGGTAGTAAAGTATTGGTCTACCATATATACCATCCCCCCCTGTCGACACACCCATGTGTCGCAATTGCAGCTGCTTTGAATAAGCTTTTGGGTAGGATGGGTTTGTTATGTATACAATAAAGTCCTTTGGGGTTTGGGGTTGCCCCATTTTTCAACCACAAATGTCGTTCCTGCGCTGGTGCCTGTTTTTGCATATCCAATAAAAGGTCAGAATCTATTAATGGTTCATTGTCTGTCTGGCAGGCGATAAGAATGTATCCAAACGTTTGGAATAATAGCCAACTGGTTTATTTTTATTACCATGTTGTTGTAGCAAGACTGCACACATGAATCCCCGTTTTGTGTCCACCATGAGAGTGAATGGCTTGGCATAATTGGGCAGAGACGATACTGTGGAACTCACAAGTTCTTGTTTAAGAGCTGTAAACTGTTCTTCAGCTTCTTTATTCCACTGTATTTTGTCAGTCATAGCCATTGGTATAGAGTGTATTAAATCCTGCAATTTCTGCACCATCTCTGCATAACATGGAATCCAGGCTCTGCAATAATTACAGATACCTAGAAAAGTCATCATTTCCTTTTTCTGCTTCAGGTTTTAACGGATATTGTTTGATCCGTGGTCTCCAATCAGATCGTGGCTTAATTTTGACTGGCGGAATATTTTTCAACAGTCCTACATCTGTGGGTGCATTCACCCAGAGATGAGGAGGCAGTTTGGCCAATAAAGTCTCATCTTCCTGTGTCAACAACACAGATGTTGTTAAATTTCAATCATCCAGATCTACTTCATGTATCACCGGTGTCGTCCAAGCACTTACAAACTTGTATTTCCGATACAAGCCTGTGGATGGACTGAAATCCCACACCGACAATGCATCTGCTTCATGCCAATCAGTTGCTTCCTCAGCTATTTTAACAATTCTTCCAAGGTCCTTCCAGGACTGAGTGTCTGCCCTTGTCAGTGAAATATGCGGCACAGCCTCAGGTTTTCCTCTGTACCATTTGTCTGCACTTTGGGTCAGCACTACACTACACACAGAGGTGGTTTTTCTGTCTGTGTATAGGTGTGCTACTGTCTGTAATTCTGATGGAATTTTCAGAAATCCTGCTCCATACCTTTCATCCTTTCGTGGAGTGAATAGCATAGTTATGTGTAGATCTTTAGGTGACATCATTACTACGTGTTCTCTGTTTTCACAGGTCATCAGACCTTCCTCCAATAATTGTTCAGTTTGTCTCAACTCCGACAGATCCAAAGAGTACTGCCAGGCCTGGGCCAAATTTGTATATACAGTAGCGGGCTGCCTTTTTTGTTTTCAGATTTCTTTCTGCGTGTATGGCGTGGTCTACATACTCTTGTAACCCAGCTGTTGGGAGCGTTATCATGTGTTTGTCTACCCATGCTCGGATATCTGATCTGGAGTTGGCATGGAGTGCATTTTTCAATTGTTGTTCATACACGCTATCATTTTTCAGTGGTAGAAGACCACTGTGCACTTTAAAAACTTTTTCCATTCGATGTCGACAGTCTTCGAATGGTTCATCATCTTTCTGTTTTGTGCGATTTATTTCTGTGTAATTTGACTTCTGCTGGTATTTCTGCTTAATTCTCAGCAATAGTGCGGCCAATCGATCTTCCAATTCCTGACTATCATGGGCTAATGGAGTGTGGTCTGCCTCTGCAGGATCCCAATCTCCTTTTACATCAGCCCAATCCTTTGTCACAGTTGCCATTATGACTTGTTGAACTTCATCCCCTCTAAGATTGTAGGATTTAACCAAAGCGGTTATGTCAATAATGTACTGGGCTACATCTTCTCGTGGGGGAGTTGCACCTTCCACAGCTGCCTTAACGTCTGCTTGTGTCCAAGTTCGGTACACAAGAATAGTTTTTGGTCCTGACGTATGTGGATTTGCCACATGAATCATTGGATAGACTCCTGATCCACCTGGTTCCTGATCAGCCGGTGGGGCTGATGGTCCAGGTTGTTTTTCTTCATCTTTTGGTATTTTGGATCGTGTTCTCATGACGTGTTGTGTAGGGTCTACATATGATGGGGGTTGTCCCTGTGGTAAATCTGGATAGAGTTTATTCTCCTTTATTTCAGCTTCTGGCTGACTGTGTTTTGTAGTATCCAATTTTACTACCATTTCTACTTTTGGAGCCGCAGGCCCTGTCTCATTATCTTCTTGTCTGTGAAACATCACGTTCCCCTGCTCCTTCTTATCATTTACTGTTTCTTTCTGTCTTTCCTTTGCTTCTCTAAGGCCCTTCTTTCGTTTCTCTTCTCTTTCCCATGCTACAATTTCACCTTGACCTTCTTTTTTTTTTTTTTTTACTTGTTCCACACTTCTTCTCAATACTGTTCTTTAGTTTAGTTAATGACTCTTTCTGCAGGCGTCCATCAAATCCATGATCTTTTATCCACTTATCTAAGTGTTTTGTTGAATTTGGATCAATTTTATTCATGTATATCCAATCTTTTGTTTTTAGATCGTCCCGGGACTTAGGTCTCTCATTTTTACTGTTAGATTTTCCCATTTTGTGTTTTCAGAATGTTTTAGACCAGTGATGGTTTTGCCCCTACAGGGTCCTAATCCACTGGTGTTGTTACAATCACAGGGTAGTAATCAACTATTCTGAGAAGTGCGTTCCCTTTCGCCACCCCGGAGGGCACGGGAAGGCCTTGCCTTTGCTTCTTCTCAAAACTTACTACTTACTTTCCTGTGGGGGGAGTCAAAGTGACTCCACACTCTCACTCAGTCATCTTTATTACACTCACACACAGTTATTTTATTTACACAAATACATAGAAACACTTTTAATAACCGTACGCGTATTCTTAGGCCAGGGGAGCTCGCCCTCCCATGGAATTTAACTAATGTCCTGCATTAGGGGACTCCACCATCCCTGCGAGGTTTAACTGCCTTTTCACTGTGCACTTATTTCGCGTATTCTTAGGCCAGGGGAGCTCGCCCTCCCGTGGAATTTAACTAATGTCCTGCATTAGGGGACTCCACCATCCCTGCGAGGTTTAACTGCCTTTTCACTGTGCACTTATTTTTAATAACCGTAACTTTCTGTCACTATTTCACTATTTCAACATTTCTATTTTACGCAGCCTACTGCCACCATTCACAACAACAATTTTATCAGAATCAAATTCTATACTCACACTCCGTCGGTCTCTTTCCCTCTCGGTGATCCCGTCAACCTTTCAGATCCCAGCCAACTGATTGAGCCAGTCCCGTCAAAGGGTCTGAGTTACCTTGGCCAAGGATTTCTCTGGTGTCGATCACGCTCGCTGGAACCGTCAGGTCTGTTGGGATCCTGGACGTGCCCCCAGTCTTTGTCGGGTTTAGAATACTGTATCTTTGATAAGAGGAAGAGACAACCAGGCAATAAAACAAGTGAGAGATAGAATTCAATTTAAGCTCGCGAGGAGTGCAGTCAGGCTGTACACCAAAGCTACACTAAAGTCTGGCCTGCGCTCCCGCTCTTTTTATTTAGGACTTCCCTACATACATGGGCGGTACAGCTCCTGAGGGGAAGAGTGACAGCGAGCTGTTGCCGCAGAACTGCTGATTGTGTTGTATGGCTGGGGGGGCCTGGCTGCCGGTTTGTTTGCCTTTTGTGTTTCCTCCCAGGTGGCGTGCATTTGGGACTGAGTGGCTGTGTTGCTGAGGCTGTTAGGACTTCACCCTGATCACCTGCGACTCGTCAGGACTCACAGCTGAGGTGCATCTGGAGGGATTGGAGTATGTTGGCATTTAAGACTGAAGTGCACAGTGTGCATTTGCCAGAGACTCGACCTTGTGACCAGACGGGTGAGATCGTCGTCTTGGGAGCCATCTCATCAGCAGCGGACGCTGAGAACGTCCAGGTTTGATGCACGGTCTGTGAAAGAGGAGAGGGTGAGGTCTCACGCTCGTCAGCACACTTCCTGAGGTACGTTGGATTTTGTGACTAACAGTTATACAGTCAGTAAATGTGGTGTCCCTCACACCTTATTGTATTGAGCTGTATGTTAGTCATGTATCAGCTTCCACTGCGGTGATTTGTGAACGGGATGTTCCATGCCTGCAGGTTGGAAGCTGATCAGTAATCAAGCCAGGAGGTGTTTGCTGTTTGTACACCTTTAAGTGTTCTGTGTGTAGAGTGTGGACTCACATAATGGTTCCTTCTTTCACAGACTCGGTTGTTGCGGCCACCTGGGGGGTGTCGGCGGGGTCCTTGGGTCCGAAACAGCTTCTGGCTCCGGACCATTAGCGCTGCTGGGAGCGCACCACGCCAGACCGCACCTTTTATTATTATTATGATCACTGTTATGTATTAAATTCAGTTAGCCTTTGTACCGTGCTCTGCTTATTTCATACTGGGTCCTTCAAACGCTGGTCGGTTCTCCGAGCTGCGTCCGACACATAACAGATTGCACAATACATTCAGGACGTTCAGAACCTTTTTAATCTTGGGCTCGATTAAGATGTGTTTAAGACATCTAACGATTAATCACACTTCTTCTGACACAAGGACTAATGTATCATAATCACACTGTGGTTGGAACATTCAATTCTCTATTCTTTATCTCACTGCTCCGCTTACAGCTGCATCCTGCCTGAGTCATCTTCACATGTCCTGAAAAAGAGCTTAGCGTGCACACAGAGATACCACAACTTGCAGAAACACGTCATGTCACATATCTTAAGTAATCTTCACCCATCACATCAGTACAATACACTTTATCAGAGCAGAAAGAACACAAAACATGCATGATAAAATAAAACAGTGTATCTACAGAATAACTCCAACAGTTTTCCTCGCGATTAGCTCCGAATTCACAGTGCTCAGAGAGTTCATAAAGAGCGCAAATATATGTCTGCCCTCTCCCCACACGCTGCACTCGCTGATGAAAGCGGGCTCTCTCATGGATGACGTTACGTTTAGGTATGAAGTATGCATCGAACTTCCCCATAACTATCTCGAAAGTATCACGATCATCCACATTGTCGAAAGTAAATGACCCATATATGTTCTCTGCCTCCCCGCCCAGGGCATAGATGAGGGTGCTAACCTGAACCTCCTCATCTGCTTGATCTAGCTTCGTAGCCGTCCGGTAGCGCATGAAGCGTTTCTTCCAGTCGCTCCATTCAGCGGGTCTTTCGAAGCAGAAGCTGTCGGGTGGGTTGAACTTCGGCATCGTAGGTCCGAAAACGCTTCTGACACCATGTAATAACGTTAATAATTGCCAATGTCCACACCTTGGGTTCCGTCGTGTCAGCCAACCTGTACTGCGCCGTCCACCATCGTCACCCGCACGTCTCGCACGTCCACCGTGGTGACGTCAGAGATTACATTGAGACACAACGCAGGGGACATGCACGTACCATGCATCTCACATATTCCATAACAGTGACTGGTTTATAAACACAATTATGACAGAGTTTTTGAGTGAAGAGCGAACAGCAGCCACCGGAGAGTTGTTTTTTTTATTTTGTACGTGCGCGCGCGAGCGAGCAAATCATCCCTGAAGATTATTTTATTTATTAACTACACAGATGTATAATAAAAGCAAATGGTGACTGGTTTATAAACACAATTATGACAGAGTTTTTGAGGGAAGAGCTGCCTTAGATTCTGAGCTTAATTCCTATTTCTGAGGAAGAACACCTTGAAGTGCTGCAGAGAATGGCAGATGACCATGATGACTGCTAATAGATTTTCTGTAATCACAAGTGTAATCAACACTCATGGCAGCCATGATTGTTAATGGGCTGGATGTTTGATAAAACATCGGCAGCTGAGATGACCCCATGCCAATCTGCCTGTGCATATTGGCATTTGGTCATCTCAGCTTCTGACAAGGTTAGAAAATTTTGAAATTTCAGAAAATATTACTCCAAAAACACAAAAATTTCCTTCCATAATTTCATCCTGTCTGATGAAGGGCGAGGCCCGAAACATCACCTTTGGTGTGTTATTAAGGATCAAGGATCAAGGAAATTTTATTGTCATATGCACAGAACAGAAGAACTTTCCTGCACAATGAAATGTGGCTACTGCATTTAACCCATCCTATTTGCCAGTAGGAGCAGAGGTCGCCATTAGGCGCCCGGGGACCAGCTCCAGATGTACATCCCTGCCTTGGTCAACAGCAGGGCTGAGCAAACCAACACCGACCCATAACAAACAACACACATAACACACAACACATAGGCCGGCCCGGTACATAAAACATATATATGAAGCAAAACACGAGGGAAAAGGAGAAGAAAAAAAACCCTCATAGCCGCTGCATAACACAGCGGCAATGAGGAAAAAAAAAATCCCATCAGCACAAAAAACAATAATCACAGAGACAAAACAAGGACACAGGACGACAACCGAGATTTGAAAGGACCAGTTTATCAGAACACTCCGGAAGGCAGCCAGTTTCGGCGCCGTCGACGGCCTTGTTTGACAGTCTGGGGGGGGAAGGGAACAGCCCTGCGCAGGCTGAGAAAGTCCTGGACAGTCCACAGTTCACGTCAGAGCTGGAGAAGCTGAGGGGAGGGGGGAAGACCAGGGAGCAAGGCATAAGAGTGTTGTTCTTCTGAGGAGGTATCTTATCACAGCGACCTTGAAGTGCAGCTGTATATGGGGAAGCCAAATGAATAGCCAGATTAACAGACGCCTGAAAGATTCCACAGTTCTGAGAACAGAGTGGCTCCCAATGCATCTGAAATGTAGAAATGTAGAATGTGGTCTTCACAGACGGTCATAGCGGGTTTCCAGGGCTGCAATCTTCCTAAAGATGTCATCCAATGCGCGGTTAACCCCCGCTGACTGCGCAGCCACTGCCTTCCCAATCGAATCAATCATATAGGGCAGACCAATCAAAGCTGCTTCCACTTTCTTGATTTTCCGGTAAACCAGCAAGTGCCCCGCTCCACACATCAGAAAGCCGGTCACCACCAAGCCGAATATGTACACATCTTCAACGTCCTCCACAGAAAGCATGTAAAGGCACATGACCTGCCATCTCCTCCACGAGTCCATCACGTAACCCATCACATGCGTCCCAGCAGGACAGGTTGGGTCCTCCGCTCCCGAAGATCTTGTAGAAAAAATAGTGTCAATTGCGTTCAGAGACCACTTTAACAGATCCATTTTTGTCGTTTCCAGAAGAGCAAAGCTGCAGCCTCACAGACAACACGCCACAAAAGCAGGAAAGATAAGGAGGGAGGGAGAAGAGAAAAGTGCGTCCGTCTCGGTCGAGTGCAAGCTGGCAAAAAAAAAAAAAAAATTAAAGGCTTGTTTGGGAGCTAACTGGCTGTGTGGATCTCTTTCGTTTTTTGTTCTTCCATAATTTCACCCCAGATCTGCCCCAGATATCACCAGAATGCACAATTTGCATCCTTTTATATCAAAATTTTGTGGGGGGCATGCCCCCAGACCCCCCTAGTTGCTTTGCCGCTATGCTGCGTAGCGGTAGGTTTGGTACCGAACTTTTCTGAGGGGCACCAAACTTTTCAGATTTTGGTGCCCTTAACACACACAACTATTTATTCTAAAAGGCAAACTCTGATATCAAATCTAACATTTTGCTCTAAAATTCTGGAAAAAGTGGTTTCACAGCAGCTCTTGGACCACCTTACTTAGAATAATCTTTTTGATCCTCTGCAGTCTGCATTTAGAAAATATCATTCCACAGAGACGGCTCTCACTAAAGTGGTGAATGATCTTCTGCTTGCAATGGATTCTGATACCACTACGGTTCTGGTGCTGTTAGATCTCAGTACTGCCTTTGATACCGTGGATCATCATACTCTACTCAATAGGCTGGAGAATCATTTTGGGATTACTGGGAGTGCTCTTGCATGGTTGACATCATACCTGACCAGTTGTTGTAACTGATTTGTACAGTAACACTACCTCTAAACTTAGTGACTTAGTGATCTGAAATTTGGGGTTCCACAGGGATCCATCTTAGGCCCCCTGCTTTTCTCCCTTTATATAGCACCCCTTGGGCACATATTGTGGCATTTTGTGATTACCTTTCTCTGCTATGCTGATGATACTCAGTTATACATGCCGATAACTGCTGGTAATTTCATCCACATAAAATCCTTAGAAGCTTGCCTTGCATCACTGAGAAGCTGGATGTCTAGCAACTACCTACTTTTAAATTCTGATAAGACTGAAATGATGGTTCTTGGTCCAGTGAGACATCGGCATCAATCTGACCAGCTAATGCTTAGCCTTGGCTCGTGTGTCATACATCACACTGACAAAGTGAGGAATCTTGGGGTAATTTTTGATCCTGCATTGTCCTTTGACCTCCACATTAGAGATATTATGAGGACTGCTTTCTTCCACCTGCGAAATATAGCGAAGATTTGTCCCATCCTGTCTATGGCTGATGCTGAGACCCTGATTCATGCGTTTGTCTCTTCTAGATTGGACTACTGCAATGTTATATTTTCTGGTTTACCGCAGTCCAGCATTAGGACTCTCCAATTGGTTCAAAATGCTGCTGCCAGACTTTTGACATGAAGCAGAAAGTTTGACCACATTACACCCATTTTGGCATCTCTTCACTGGCTTCCTGTCCCTGTGAGATCAGATTTTAAGGTTCTGCTACTAGTCTATAAAACTGTTCATGGACTGGCACCTCCCTACCTAGCTGATCTAATTAGACCCTATGTACCGGCCCGGGCTCTACGTTCTCAGGGTGCAGGACTACTTTGTGACCCTAGGGTGAATAAAAAGTCTGTGGGTCACAGAGCTTTCTCTTATCATGCCCCTATTCTGTGGAATGATCTCCCTGCATCAATAAAACAGTCAGATTCTGCAGAGACTTTCAAGTCTGCACTTATTTTCTCTTTCATATGGCTAGCATACTGAATTGTATCATATCGTGTTGTTATAAATTGTTCTTTTTGAATTGTTCAATTCATTGGCAATTTTGCATTAAGTTTTACTGTAACTCTGTGTGGCTTAACTCATGTTATTAGGTCAACATGATTTATTTAGAGTCACCCGCCGTAGATCATAGTCTGACAGCGTAACACCATCACTGTTGTGTGGGCCACTGAAGAGGAGGTACTGCTGGCCCACCACCACCAGATGGCGGCCTGCTTGAAGTGCGGGCTTCAAGCACGAGAGGGCGTCATAGCAACCGGGAGTGACAGCTGTCACTCGTCATCAGCACCAGCTGTCACTCATCCACATCACATCACCACCACCATAAAGGCCGGACTGCAACTCCACCTCCCCGCTGAGAAATCAGCTACCAGAAGAGATAATTTCTCTGCTGACTTAAAACTGAATAATAGTCTGAACTCTTTTGCAGCCGTTTTCCTGTGGTGTTGCCTTATCTGTGGGATTGGCGTTGGTGTGATCAGCGACGGCTTCGCTTCACACCCCAACCAGATAAGTGGTTAGACAGGAGCTGCACGAGTGTGTGATTGGAGGTGGAGGTGCTCCCTCCCAAAAGAACACAGACTGTGGGATTACTGAGTGTGCGAACTCACACTCATCTATACTGTTTCTGTTCTCTGCCAGCAGTACCAGGTCTGACAGCTGGAGACGGTGGCCACCTGGGGATCCAGGACTTGGCGGCTCCGGTGTTCTTCAGATCCGTTGGCGGTGACGGCCGTGTGGGATCTGGCTCGGTTCTGGACGGACGTCTCCTATCCTCAAGCCTGCCAACACGTCACTCAACATATAATTGTTTGTAGCACCAAAACTGTATTTGTCTGTATTCCGTTGTGCACTTCACAACATTAAATTGTTACTGTTTGGCTTATCCATTGCCCGTTCATTTAACGCCCCCTGTTGTGGATCCGTGTTCCTACATCTTCACAGCAATCACACCCACTCTGTGAGGTTTAGCTTCAGAACCTGTTGAAAGAGCCACAGTTACATGAGGACATGAATTTTGTTTTGTTTTTTTTGTTAATTGCACTGGTATTGCACACCCTTGTGGACCAGCAAACAATATGAATAGTTTTGGGTTATTTGAATAATGTGAATAATTTGAACACTTCACAGCTGACAACCATAAAGGCCCCTTCACACAGAGTATGAATAAGTACAAATCAGGGCAAATCACGGAAGAACAGCTCGTATGAGCGAACCATGAAAACATTGAGCCGACAGGCAGGTGTGAACAATCCCGCTGCTACAGTTTCATGCAAGTGACTGTGTCATGCACCAGTGTTCACAACACCATTGCAGCGGGAACACAGTGCGAGCAGCTGGAACATGTGTAACCACATCTTGCGGCTGCAGTGAAAAAAAAGAAAAATACATGCCACCCATGAAATTCGAACCTGCACTTTCTAAAAGCTCTGACTACCAGCCAGAAACTTTACCACTGTGCTACCATTGCTGTCCTGTAAAAGGTGTGGGAAAATGCCTGAAATCAACAAGAAGATAAACGTATTAAAAAAGAAAACAAACAAACACCATATTAAAAAAACAGCATTTTATTGAATCCCTCTTATCAAGCAGACAATACAAGTATGAACCGTCTGTTCCTCTTTAGATGACCCATGGTCACAGACATGCAGTCATGAAATGACATGAATGAAGCAGTTCATCTGCTCTAATCATGTCCATATCTACTGGTCCGGTGTGTCCAGTCAGCCCCGTGTGCATGTCTGGCCCCACACGTGTCTTGTGGACAGCACGCCGCAGGACAAACACCCCGTCTTGTGTTACAGAGCTCACGTGGATGACATTCAGATCACCCGCTGCGTGTTATGATCTGATGGTCCATACCACCTGGGGCAGCTTGTCAATGTGTGCGTCATGCGCTCACTCACTGCAGCCCATTGCAACAATGATATATGTTTTTATGTATGTCCGCATGAGGACAGCAAGCAGACACACAGGCATCACAGTGGACAGTTGTACATTTACCAGCTGGGACATCCAAAACCAGAGATCTTAACAGCTGCTGCTGTCGGCGGTCACACCTCCTGTCCGTCCAGCGCACACACCAACGTGTCACTCTATTTCTGTGTTATGTGAGATGATAGTGAGTCTCTGGTCTGCAGCTGACAGGCACCTCACTGTGCTGTGTGCACTCAGACCTGCCTGTGATCATGTCTGGGCAGCATACATATCAGCATTTTATGCACGGGTGCCTCCCACATGTACGCCACATGTGTTTTGGGGGGGGGACACATGCCCACACATACGATACACATTTGCAAAGCCACGCTTGTGAGACACTTAGACAAATTTCATATCCAGCTCGACAGTGATCGTCTGCTGACTGCTTTCGTGATGATAGTGCAAATGGCCACACATTTTCTAAGTAACATGTGAGAGGTATTAGATGTTCGTGTTTGTCACCTGGAATTTGGCCGACACCTGGCCTGAGAGGGTTCGATGGGCTCTCTGTCTTTCAGCCGCTGGTGTACATAAATAGTTGTAGCAACAAGTGTACAAGGCCTTAGAGCCAGCTACGATTTTTCATGATTGGCATTCAATTCCTCCTTTGTGCGCTAGTTGACTTAAATCGTGTTATGTGTGAAGGGGCCCTAAGGCCCGTGATGGAGATCTTTTGAGTCTGAGGGCTGGGAGGTGTTTTAGCAAACAGATAAACCTTTGATACTGAAAATGTATTTATCATGTCAAAATCTGGCAATGTCCAGCAGTATAAGCAGTCCTCTGTTTTACTGAGCACTTGAACAGCCTGTATGGTTTTCTTCAGGAATCTTATCAATCCATCTGTGAATGGATGCATTCAACTTACATAACCCTACCCATCAGATTAATAGGACTGTTATTAGTCATTATAAATGAATGTTCCAATTGAGAGTTGTGTACTGTAATATTTAAGCCCATGGGCAGTGGTTCTGTTTAGGGACCCCTGAAACTCCAACTGTAGTTATCAGTTAGGTGTTGGATCACAAATTTGCTCATTTGTTTTAGTGTTGATATTATTGATATCAACTGTTGTATCATTAACTTCAATTGGCATTAATGGATTTGCTTTAGATCATTTGGTATCCTTTGCTGCCTCCAATGATTGCTCCAGGATCCTTTATCTCTACAAATGGAATTTTCTTAGAGTTTTGTTGAGTATTCTGTTTGGGGGTGCATTTAGCTGTAATGCCTCAGCTCCAGCATGCCGGCCTCTGCTGTGCGGTTGAGATCTTTTGAATCGGGCAGAAGCTCCACAGTCTCTGTCAGTGGTCATATTTCAGTTGCCTTGTTGATTTCACTTGTTGTGGTACCTCTGTTGATCTTGTTTAACAAACGGACATGGGTTACCGGTAGAAGTGTTTTTATATATGGTCATTCACTCAAAAGTAATGTCCAAATAGTGTTCCATAATTTTGTCTCCATGCTCCAACAGTTATTTATACTGTTTAACACCACTCAATAAGCTGTTTGAGACAGCAGAACAGCCAGAATAAACGAACACAGACAACCATTCAGACTCGTAAAAAATGCTCACGATAATTCTTGACAAAACTGACAAAAATGGCAAACACCTTATCAACTGAACTGTCTTCTTAACAACACTTACATCATATAAGTAGAACCAGTATCTACTAATGGATTGCAGGACCCTCAGCAGCAGGCTGACCTCTAAAGAGGGGTTGTCAAAGGTTATGGCTGAAATGAATTATGTCTCTAAAGGATTGATAACTCTGGGACAAACGCCATCTGGAAGTACTAGAGATAAATATCAGTAACAAAGCAAACATAGACAAATGGCTTTGTGCAAGATTCTCCTATAAACCAATTTTGGTTTGTGTAAATCTCAAACTGGGAATTCTAAATTTTCTGACCTGCGTCTGACAACATCTACTTAGCAGATAAAGCAAACAGAGCACTACTGCTATTACTACTACTACTACTACTACTGCATGCTGAAATTCTACAGCTTCTGGTCCAAAGTTATCAGTGATGAAACCCAACCATTGAGTATAAAACTGGAAGCAACTCCATTTGATATCTGTATGTAGACCTCTGTTCAGTCTCCAAATCAATTACAAAGTTCTTCACCAAGAATGAAAAAGTAAAACTACTTTTGTACAAGACTGCACTGTACTAAGTAAGAACTCTAACATCATTGCAAGTTAGCCATTACTTAGGGCCCCTTCACACATAACATGAAATTGGACGAAAAAAAACGGTCAAAAATCCACAAACAAGAAACGAAAAGGGGATCCACAAAACATTCCTCCTGCTGTCAGGAGGGACACACGGTCGGACAGGCGTGCACGAAACTGTGGCAATGGTTTCATGCACGCTCGCAGACCTAGCCTAGATGTACACCAGGAAGTAATGAAATGACGTGGATTACTGTTCTCCCTTTTATGTTTTACATGGCTTACCTGATGCGCTCGTCTCATGAAGATATTAGCCAGGTTAGTGTGTCATGAAGAGTCAGCTGCCATCTCATGAACACATCAGCTGGCATGGCGTGTTCAGTGCACAGTGATCCGCTGCTGACCGCGTTGCAAATGTGATATGTTTTAATTATTACAATGTGGGGAAATCCCGCAGAAACACATGCCTTGAGGTGATTTTCTGCATGGCACAATATTCACCAGCATTGTGGTGCGCTGACGAGGCGGTCAACTGAAGTGATATGTTTTAAGTTATTCCCATGTTAGGACAGCAAGCTGATGTCCACACATCACAGTGAAGTTATGCGAGGTCATATTCTACCAGCCACTACAGGTGTTCTCCAGCTGTGACTTGCGAGCACAGATATCTGAACAGCTGCAGGTCACAGGTAACTGCAGCTTTATGCAGTTACTTTATTAGTTACTTTATAAAGTTACTTTCTTGGCAGCTTTATGCAGTTACTTTATTAATTACTTTATAAAGTTACTTTATTAGCACTGCAGCTTTATACAGTTATTTTATTAGTTACTTTATACAGTTACTTTATTAGCAGCTTTGTGCAGTTACTTTATTAGTTACTTTATAAAGTTACTTTATTAGCAGGTTTATACAGTTATTTTATTAGTTACTTTATAAAGTTACTTTATTAGCAGGTTTATACAGTTATTTAGTTATTTTATGCAGTTACTTTACTAATTACTTTACAAAGTTACTTTCTTGGTGGCTTTATGCAGTTACTTTATTAGTTACTTTATAAAGTTACTTTATTAGAAGGTTTATACAGTTATTTAGTTACTTTATGCAGTTACTTTATTAAATACTTTATAAAGTTACTTTCTTGGTGGCTTTATGCAGTTACTTTATTAATTACTTTATAAAGTTATTTTATTAGTTACTTTATACAGTTACTTTATTAGCAGCTTTATGCAGTTACTTTATTAGTTACTTTATAAAGTTACTTTCTTGGCAGCTTTATGCAGTTACTTTATTAATTACTTTATAAAGTTACTTTATTAGCACTGCAGCTTTATACAGTTATTTTATTAGTTACTTTATACAGTTACTTTATTAGCAGCTTTGTGCAGTTACTTTATTAGTTACTTTATAAAGTTACTTTATTAGCAGGTTTATACAGTTATTTTATTAGTTACTTTATAAAGTTACTTTATTAGCAGGTTTGTACAGTTATTTAGTTATTTTATGCAGTTACTTTATTAATTACTTTATAATGTTACTTTCTTGGCAGCTTTATGCAGTTACTTTATTAGTTACTTTATAAAGTTACTTTATTAGAAGGTTTATACAGTTATTTAGTTACTTTATGCAGTTACTTTATTAAATACTTTATAAAGTTACTTTCTTGGTGGATTTATGCAGTTGCTTTATTAATTACTTTATAAAGTTATTTTATTAGTTACTTTATACAGTTACTTTATTAGCAGCTTTATGCAGTTACTTTATTAGTTACTTTATAAAGTTACTTTATTAGCAGCTTTATACAGTTATTGTATTAGTTACTTTATGCAGTTACTTTATTAGCAAATTTATGCAATTACTTTATTAGCTACTTTATGCAGTTACTGTCTTAGCAGCTGCCAACAACAATAAGTAATGTAACTAATAAGGTAACTTGTGATCTAACTTGGTTACTCTTAAGATTGAGTAATCAGCAAAGTAACTAATCAGCAAAGTAACCATTTTTGTTTACTTTGCTCAGTAGCCAATCTTGAAAATAAACAAGTTAGATTACTAGTTACTTTATTAGTTACATTCAGCAGCTGCCGACAAGTTGTCATCAGCCGCTTATGCAGTAACTGTAATAAGTAAATAAAGTAACTTTTCAAAGTTACTGTGACAACACTGATCATGTAGTAAATGCTCAAAGTGTTATTACTTTAAAGAAATACTATGACTATTTTACAGTGTTTGATTTTTGTTGTGTATTGACAATTTTATTATGGTGTTTGATGACTTTTACTGTGCTATTTATGAGTTTTCTGCTGTTATATTTAAGTTGTACTATGATGCTTTTTTCAAAATGACAAATGATGTCTGCTTTTATTGTATGTTTATACACGTTTTATGAATAATTAATTATTATTGACTTTTTTTCCGCCACAGTTGTTGACAGTCTGCACGCTCTTATCAATAATATTAGCAAGTTTTGTCCTGAATATGATTTAAAATCAACAAGTACTTCATGCAAGCTACACTTTGAACATATTTGCTGAAGCCACAGCAGAAAGCATAAGTAAACACACAGAAACTGTCCTCTACAAGCGCATCTGGTGTTATTGGTGACAGACGACTGGAAGTAAATTAGCCCAACTCTTGCAGCTGAGTGGCTGAAATCTTGGGGTCGCAAGCTCACAAACTGAACTCAGTGGAACAAGATCTTGAGTTGGCATTCCATTTCTCTACTTCTATAGTTTGACTGAGATTCCACCTGGTCTCCTGGAGGCTGGGAAAGGAGGCTGCAGAGCTCAATAGAAACCAGGAAGCAGAGCTTGTTGAAGCCGACTGACAGGTGTTCATCTGCCTCTGTTGTGAGATTGGTTTCTATTGTCCATCCGAGACTACTGTAGTTTGTGTATGGTGACCACCAGGGGCCACTGTGTTGCAGTAGTCTTGAGCATAGAGCTGTATATGTGGTGGATTGTCTTGGGTCCTGTCTGGTTTCTGTTTTCTCTCTCTCCCCAGGTGGTTGGACACGGAGCTGATTGGGGATTATCACACCTGCCACTCACCACGGTGCACAGTATTTAACCCAGTTCAACACATCCACCTGCGCCAGAAACTCAGTTTCGTACCTGGCCTCTCTATCTGATTTGTATAGAGCTTTTGTGCTTTCCTACGCAGTTTTTTCTGCCTGCAGGCTTGGCGTCTTTATGCTTCTACTGATCTCAGTTGTTAATTGACAGTTGTGAACGCTATGTCACTCGTGTGCTCATCCACGTACCTGTCTGCCATCTTCCTTCCAGCCTCTGTCAGCTCCGTAGAAGACCCCCAATCATGGAGCCATCTGAACCTCGCTTCACACTGGACTCTGGGCTGATGGATACGGCTCCCTATTTTCCACCGCTGTGCAAGCCACGCCTCATCTCCTCAGGCCACCTTGCACCATCCAGATTTTGTTGCATATTTTTCATCAGTCTTGTAATAAACCTTGTTATTTATCCATTTTCTCTGTTCTCTGCATTTTGGGTCCAATTCTGTCCGGGCAGATCATAACAGGAGTTTCTGGCCAGCGTCATAGATCCAGCAGGAATGGACCCAGTCCAGCGGGCCATTTCTCTGCAGGGAGAGTTCCTGGGGAAGCAGCAAGAACAACTGAACACTCTTCTGGAGCAGGTTCAGACACTCACACAACAGCTGGCACTTTCACAGGCACATCTCACAGCACTGTCCACGTAGGTTGAGCAGCTAAAAAACACGCCCCCACCCATTCCGTCTCCTCCAGTGTTGGTAGCAGCTTCCATTCCTCCGGCTTCAGTAACGGCACCTGCAGTGACAGTCCAGACCCACGAACCCCACATTTGCCACCCAGATCCATTCTCCGGTGATGTAAATACTTGCTCAGCTTTTCTGATGCAGTGCTCTTTGGTTTTTTCCTCAGCGCCCCTCCCACTACGCGACTGATAAAATCAAATCAAATCAATTTTATTTATATAGCGCCAAATCACAACAAACAGTTGCCCCAAGGCGCTTTATATTGTAAGGCAATAGCCATACAATAATTACAGAAAAACCCCATCAAAACGACCCCCTGTGAGCAAGCACTTGGCGACAGTGGGAAGGAAAAACTCCCTTTTAACAGGAAGAAACCTCCAGCAGAACCAGGCTCAGGGAGGGGCAGTCTTCTGCTGGGACTGGTTGGGGCTGAGGGGAGAGAATCAGGAAAAAGACATGCTGTGGAAGAGAGCAGAGATCAATCACTAATGATTAAATGCAGAGTGGTGCATACAGAGCAAAAAGAGAAAGAAACACTCAGTGCATCATGGGAACCCCCCAGCAGTCTAAGTCTATAGCAGCATAACTAAGGGATGGTTCAGGGTCACCTGATCCAGCCCTAACTATAGGCTTTAGCAAAAAGGAAAGTTTTAAGCCTAATCTTAAAAGTAGAGAGGGTGTCTGTCTCCCTGATCTGAATTGGGAGCTGGTTCCACAGGAGAGGAGCCTGAAAGCTGAAGGCTCTGCCTCCCATTCTACTCTTAAAAACCCTAGGAACTACAAGTAAGCCTGCAGTCTGAGAGCGAAGCGCTCTATTGAGGTGATATGATACTATGAGGTCCCTAAGATAAGATGGGACCTGATCATTCAAAACCTTATAAGTAAGAAGAAGAATTTTAAATTCTATTCTAGAATTAACAGGAAGCCAATGAAGAGAGGCCAATATGGGTGAAATATGCTTTCTCCTTCTAGTCCCCATCAGTACTCTAGCTGCAGCATTTTGAATTAACTGAAGGCTTTTCAGGGAACTTTTAGGACAACCTGATAATAATGAATTACAATAGTCCAGCCTAGAGGAAATAAATGCATGAATTAGTTTTTCAGCATCACTCTGAGACAAGACCTTTCTAATTTTAGAGATATTGCGCAAATGCAAAAAAGCAGTCCTACATATTTGCTTAATATGCGCATTGAAGGACAAATCCTGATCAAAAATGACTCCAAGATTTCACACTCACAGTATTACTAGAGGTCAGGGTAATGCCATCCAGAGTAAGGATCTGGTTAGACACCATGTTTCTAAGATTTGTGGGGCCAAGTACAATAACTTCAGTTTTATCTGAATTTAAAAGCAAAGAGACTGATAAGAGACTGATTCCAGCAAAGTCGCTTATGTGATCAATCTGCTCCATGGGGAGGCTCGTACCTGGGCCACCACACTTTGGGATAATGAACCCCGCTTTTGGATTCGTACCAAACGTCTGTGCGAGAATTTAGACTTATTTTTGATCATCCCATGCGGAGGCACGGCACCTCGCAGCGCCTCCTGACCCTCTGACAGGGGCACAGCAGTGCCGTGGAGTATTCCGTTGACTTCCAGAAGCAGATTGGAATCCCGAGGCACTGCAAAGTGTTTACATCCACGGCCTGTCGGAGGCTCTCAAAGACAAGCTGGCGGTATGGGATGAGCCAGCCGATCTTGATCAACTTATTGCTCTGGTTATTAAAATTGATAACCGTTTAAGGGAACGTCGGAGGGAGAGAAGCCGGAGGGCTGACTGTGTCACACCCACCTCAATCCCTGCGCGACATGGACGAGGTCCTTCTCTGCCGAGCTCCGCTGGGCCTCTTCTCTCCAGTCCTCCAGCTCCCACTGCTGATGAACCCATGCAGATGGGCAGGGCAAAATTATCCCCAAATGAGCGGTGTTGGAGGCTGGCGTATGTCTCTATTGCAGAGCTAAGGGGCATGTACTTAACTCCTGTCCCATGCGTCCAAAAGAAAAGGCTCATCCGTAAGTTCCCGGCTTCGGGTGAGCCAGGTCCAGTTCACGGGTGTTAATACATCTCATACCTGGCTGCAATCCTGTTTGGTCAGCTTACACTCTCATTACCTGCACTAATAGACACTGGGGCTGAGGGAAATTTCTTAGATCTCAAGGTGGTGACCGAAGTATCTCGGTCAAAGCATTCCCGTCACCATTAAATGTGCATGCTTTAGACGGCACCTCCCTGCCCCCCATCACCCACCTGACCGAAGCGGTCACGTTGGTGGTGTCCGGCAACCACCGTGAGACAATCCGTTTTTTTTTTTGTTTTTTTTTGTATTTTCCTCCATATCCCCACTGGTGTTAGGACATCCTTGGGCTGTACTACACAATCCCCGGATTGATTGGCCGACCAGGACCATCACCCAGTGGAGTGAAGCCTGCCTCAGACGGTGCCTTCATTCCTTGGTTCCGCCCGGCAGTGGTGCTGAGGAGGGTCACTCCACACCCCCTGATCTTTCGTTAGTTCCTGAAATTTATCATGACCTTGCTGAGGTGTTCAGCAAAGATCATGCTCTGTCACTCCCTCCTCACAGACCATACGACATGTCCATCGATCTCCTCCCCGGCGCAAAGTTTCCTTCCAGTCAGTTGTACAACTTGTCGTGCCCGGAGAGGGAAGCGATGGAGACCTATATCCGGGACTCTCTGGCCACCAGGCTGATTCGGCACTTGTCGTCACCACTAGGGGTAGGCTTCTTTTTTGTTGGTGAGAAGGACGGTACCTTGCGCCTGTGCATTGATTTCAGGGGGCTGAATGCCATCACAGTACGCAACCGGTACCCTCTCCCCCTCCTTGATTCCGCATTCACGCCCCTGCACGGTGCAACTATATTCACCAAATTGGACCTCAGGAACGCTTACCACCTAGTGGGTGTATTTGTTCATCTCAATGACAACTTGATTTTCTCCTCCTCGCTGTCCGAGCATACTAAGCATGTCCGTCTGGTCCTCCACAGATTGTTAGAGAACCGGCTTTTTGTTAAGGCAGAAAAATGCAGTTTTCACAAGGACACTGTCTCATTTCTAGGGTTCATTGTGTCACACAACCAGATACAGTCCGATCCGGCCAAGGTAAAAGCCGTGTTAGACTGGCCAACTCCCACCTCGGTCAAACAACTACAGCAGTTCCACGGTTTCAACCAATTTTTATTGCAGGTTTATCCGCAATTACAGTCAGGTTGCATCTCCACTCACTGCTCTCACCTCTGTTAAAGTCTGTTTCAGTGGCCCCCGCAGGCTGAAGTGGCCTTCAATCGTCTCAAACATCTATTTTCCACGGCCCCGGTCCATATTCAACCTAACCCGGACCCCCAATTCATTGTGGAAGTGGATGTTTCTGATCTGGGTATAGAAGCTGTGCTTTCCCAGTGGGCGGAGGGTGACAGTCGCCTCCATCCGTGCGCCTTCATCTCCTGTCGTTTAACTCCTGTGGAACAGAATTATGACACTGGTAACCGGGAACTCCTAGCTGTCAAAGTGGCCCTCAAGGAGTGGAGACATTGGCTGGAGGGGGCTGCAGTCCCTTTCTTAGTATGGACAGATCACAAAAGCCTCCAGTACATCCAGTCCACAAAAATCTCACAAAAGTCTCAAAATGTCTCCATCACTTACAGACCTGGATCCAAAAACAAGAAACCAGATGCTCTCTCTCATCTCTTCAGTTCCCCTGGCCATCCTCCATCTACAGACCTCATCCTCTCTCCATCCTTGGTGGTGGCCACCCTGGAGTAGGACATCAAGAAGATTGTCCGGGAGGCTTTGGAGCAACATCCCCGACGGCTGTTTGTTCCACCGGAGGTTTGATCCCAGCTCCTGCAGTTTTGTCACTCCTCCAAACTGGCCTGTCACCCTGGAATCCAGAGAACCTTGGACATTCTTCAGCGCCACTTCTGGTGGCCTTCAGTCTGAGCAGACGTCAAGGACTTCGTCCAGGCTTATACTGCCTGTGCCAGGGGTAAGAGCCTCCACCAACCCATCTCCGGCCTACTCCGTCCTCTTCCTACACCCGGATGCCCCTGGTCTCACATGGCCTTGGACGTTGTCATGGGACTTCCCCCGTCCCAGGGAAACATGGTGGTACTCACCATAGTTGACCAGTTCTCCAAGGCGGCACACTTCGTGGCTCTGCCCAAATTGCCATCAGCTCTGGAGACCGCCAACCTCCTGGTCCACCAGGTTTTCTGGCTGCATGGCATTCCTTGTGACATTGTGTCTGACCAAGGCCCACAATTCACATCTCAAGTGTGGCGGGCTTTTTGTTCAGCACTGGGTGCTTCAGTCAGCCATTCATCTGGGTTCCACCCCCAAACCAACGGCCAGGCGGAATGGGCTAATCAGGAACTGGAAGTCGCCTTATGGTGCGTTACATCCTCCCACCCGTCTGATTGGAGCAACCACCTCCCATGGATAGAATACGCTCACAACTCTCAGACCTGTTCCGGTCCAGACTGTCTCCATTTGAGGCTTCGCTAAGCTATGAACCTTCACTTTTCCCCAGTCAAGAAGAGGACCTTGCGGTGCCTTCCGTGCACCTACATATCAAACGTTGTCATCGGATGTGGAGGACAGCCCGTTCCGCCCTCCTGCGGACCATGGAACAGACCAGACAACACAGGGCCCCGGCCCCAGACTACCAACCCGGGCAGGAGGTGTGGTTGTCCTCTCAAGACATTCCGCTTCGGACTGAGTCTAAGAAATTGTCTCCCAAATACACTGGACCATTTGTGGTGGATTGGGTGGTGAATCCGGTTGCCGTTCGCCTCCGTCTGCCGTGCTACCCTGTGTTTCACACCTCCCAATTGAAGCCGGTGCATACCAGTCCGCTCTGCCCGCCTGCACCTGCTCCACCTTCTGCCTGCATTGTGTGCGGTCTCCCTGCCTGGACGGTTACAAAGATCCTAGACGTTCGCCACCGGGGTCGGGGTTTTCAGTACCTGGTGGACTGGGAGGGCTACGGGCCAGAGGAATGTTCCTGGGTATGGTGGGACTTCATCCTGGATCTTGGGGGTGGGGGGGGGGGGTACTGTTGTGTGTTGCCTTGGGTTCTGTCTGGTTTCTGTTTTCTCTCTCTTCCCAGGTGGTTGGACACGGAGCTGATTGGAGATTACCACACCTGCCATTCATCACGTTGCACAGTATTTAACCCGGTTCAACACATCCACCTGCGCCAGAAACTCAGTTTCCTCAAACTGGTACCTGGCCCCTCTATCTGATTTGTATAGAGCTTTTGTGCGCTCCTACGCAGAGTTTTTTTTTCTGACTTCAGGCTTGGCGTCTTTTCGCTTCTACTGATCTGAGTTGTTAATTGGCAGTTGTGAGCTGTCTGTCGTCTTCCTTCCAGCCTCTGTCAGCTCCGTAGAAGACCACCTGGCCCCGATCACGGATCCATCTGGACCTCACTTCACACTGGACTCTGGGCTGAGAGATACGGCTCCCTATTTTCCACCGCTGTGTGGGCCACGTCTCCTCTCCTCAGGCCACCTTGCACCATCTAAATTTTGTTGCATATTTTTCATCAGTCTTGTATTTATTACAAGACTGATGAAAACTATGCAACAAAATGATTCGGTTTGTGTGTGGTTTGTGTGCGGACTGGTTCGGTTAGTGTGCAGTTCGTGTGCGGTTTGTTACGCGGTGTTGCGACTAAATAAAGAGCAGTTCCATGAAGTTATCTAATCATGTCTTCCCTCATAACATGACACGGTGTCAGAATTAAGGACTGCACGCCTACTTTGAGAGTATGATTGCAAAGTTTGGGCCTCCGGAGCCATTCAGTTTCACACAACCTGCTGAGTGGCCAACATGGCAAAACAGCAGAAATTCTCCCGGTTCTCGACAGAGAGAGTGGCAAAGTGCAGGTGTACTCACTTCTGTACTCTATGGAGAGAAATGCCAAACCTATTTACAGGTCGTTTGTGTTACCTGCTACAACAGAGGACAGGCCACATCCAGAGTATGAGTTTAATCTAGTGATGCAGAACTTTGATGAACACTTTGTCCCAAAAAGAAACATTATCCATGACAGTGCCTGTTTTCACAAGAGGAGCCAAAGGGCCGGTGAAAAAGTCGAGGCTTTCATGCTGAGCCTTTATGAGCTTGTGCGGCACTGCGAGTTTAGCGTGGGGAAGAATGAGCAGATCCAAGACCGTGTTGTCATCGCTATAATGGACAAAGAGGTTTCCCAAAACCTCCAGCTAGAGGCGGACCTGGCTCTGGAGAGAGCCGTACAGCTGGTGAGCAGGTGAAACAGCAAAGTGCAGAGTGTGTCGAAACTACAGTGAACGGGGTGAGACAGAAACGGTACAACAACAGGATGATGAACCACGGCAGGCACAAGGACAGAAATACACTGAGAATAAACAGAACTGTCAGAGATGCAACGGGGTGCATGACAAAAAGGAAAACTGTTCAGCTCGAAATAAAAGATGCAGAAAGTGCAATAAGATGGGACATTTCGAGGCTGTGTGTAAAACGAAAATGTTAAAAGAAGTCAGAGCAGAGATGAGGATTCATTTTTTTATTGGAGAACTGTTCCTGAGAGCAACAACAAAGTCAAAGCCAGACGTCATTGAGGAGTCAGACCCAGATACGGACTGGGATGTTGAGCTACTGCCTGGTGAATGGAAGCCCAGTGGATTTCAAAATTGACACTGGTGCAGATATCACTGTTATGACAGAACTGACTTTCAATGAACTACTACAAAACCAAAACTGAACAAGTCCAGGCCAACAGTATACAGCCCAGGTGGGAAAGTCAGATGTGTGGGCAAGTTCCTCGCCACCACTGCATACAAAGGTCAGAAATGCCAGTATTGGATTACAGTCATTAAAGGACAGCACGTAAGTAACTTGCTGGACAAGACAGTGGCAAATCGCATTGGACTGGTAGCATGAGTCAACACTATCAGTAGTGACTTAACAAGCGATGTGTTTGGGGAAACAGGACTACTGAACTGTGAGCCTGTCAAAATTGAGCTGACTGAGGAAGCAGTTCCATACAGCATTAATACACCACGCAGAGTCCCTTTTCCACTCCTTCCAAAAGTGGAGAAAGCGCTAAAGCGCATACTAAGCCTTGGGATCATTCAGAAACTTACAGAGCTGACATACTGGTGTGCCCAAATGCAACAAGGATGAAGTGAGTGTGTGTGTTGTGAAAGTGTAGTGACACGGACCCACAACAGGGGGCGCAAATGAACGGTCAATAGATGAGCCAAAAAAGTAACAATTTAATGTTGTGAAGGTGCACAACGTATACACAGACAATCTCAGAATCTGATAACAGTCAATCCACAAAGGTGACGTGTGGGCAGGCTCGAGGATAGAAGACGTCTGTCCTGAGAAGAGCCGGAACCACACAATTTCCGCCGCCACCGAACCTGGTGAATATTGGAGCCGCCAAGTCCCGAATTCCCAGGTGATCACCATCCCCGACTGTCGGATCTGGTACTGCTGGCGAAGAGCAAAGACAGTCAAGTGTGGGTGTGTGTACACCCCGTAACAACAACGGTGGGAATGCCACCTCCACCTCTAACACACACTCGTGCAGCATTTGTTTAACCACTTATCTGACGGGACGTAGGACGAAACAGTCGCGACCCACGCCGGTCCTCTGGTTGACAGCTGCAACACAGTAGCTCTTGGAATCAATTAATACAGGCAGAGAAAGTTACCTCCATAGAAGTACGATATCTCGGCAATGAGGTGGAGATGACGTCTGGGTTTTATGGAGTGAGATGATGAAGAATGAGTGACAGCTGTCAGAAAATAATGAGAGACAGCCTTCAACAAGGCAGAATGGGCGGAGCGCCACACCCGACGGCACTTCCGCAGGTGGGCCTGGACCGAGGGCACACCGACCTCTCCCTCCACCACGGGAAACAATGGGAGCTGATACCCCAAACACACCTCAAATGGGGAGAGGCCGGTGGCAGACGACACCTGGCTGTTATGCGCATACTCGATCCAGGCCAGATGTTCACTCCAGGCCGTCGGGTGTGTGGACGTCACACAGCGCAGGGCTTGCTCCAATTCCTGATTGGCCCGTTCTGCCTGTCCATTGGTCTGCGGGTGATACCCGGACGAGAGGCTCACAGTGGCCCCCAGTTCCTGGCAGAAGCTCCTCCAGACGTGTGAGGAGAACTGGGGACCATGATCAGAGACGATATCGGTAGGTATCCCATGCAGACGGACGACGTGGTGGACCAGGAGGTCTGCTGTCTCCTGGACTGTTGGGAGCTTCGGGAGGGCCATGAAGTGGGCCGCCTTGGAGAATCGGTCCACTATCGTGAAGATGGTGGTGTTGCCCTGGGACGGCGGGAGGCCCGTGATGAAATCCAGGCCGATATGGGACCAGGGGCGATGAGGCACAGGAAGCGGCTGGAGAAGTCCTTGGGACCTTTTGTGGTCTGCCTTGCCCCTGGCACAGGTGGTGCAGGCCTGGATGTACTCCCGGACGTCGGCCTCCATAGACGCCCACCAGAAGGTCCTTCACACCCCTGGATGACAGGAGAGCTTGGAACTGTGACAGAAGTCCAAGACTGCAGCTCTGGCCTCTGGTGGGATGTACAGACGGTTCTTCGGACCAGTTCCGGGGTCCGGGCTCCGTGCCAGGGCCTCCCGGATGATCTTCTCCACATCCCAGGTGAGGGTGGCCACGATAGTGGACTCAGGCAGGATGGGCTCCGGTGGATCCGACAGTGCAGTTTTGACCTCCTCTTCGTGTACCCGGGACAAGGCATCCGACCTCTGGTTCTTGGTCCCGGGGCGATAGGTGATCCGGAAGTCAAAACGCCCGAAGAACAGTGACCAGTGGGCTTGCCTGGGGTTCAGCCGCTTGGCGGTCCTGATATACTCCAGGTTCCGATGGTCAGTGAAAACCGTGAATGGCACAGACGCTCCCTCCAACAGGTGTCTCCACTCCTCAAGAGCCTCTTTCACCGCAAGGAATTCTCGATTGCCGACGTCATAGTTCCGTTCAGCCGGGGTCAACCTGCGAGAAAAGTAGGCACACGGGTGAAGAACCTTATCGGTCTCTCCGCTCTGGTATAGCACGGCTCCTATCCCTGAGTCAGAGGCGTCCACTTCAACCACGAACTGGCGGCTAGGGTCGGGCTGCACCAAAACTGGCGCAGTAGAGAATCGTCGTTTCAACTCCTTGAACGCGACTTCGCACCGATCCGACCAGGTGAAGGGGACGTTTGGAGAGGTCAGGGCTGTCAGAGGGCTAACTACCTGACTGTAGCCCTTAATGAACCTCCTATAGAAATTAGCGAAGCCGAGGAACTGTTGCAGCTTCCTACGGCTTGTTGGTTGGGGCCAATCTCTCACCGCCGCAACCTTGGCCGGATCAGGGGCGACGGAGTTAGAGGAGATGATAAACCCCAGGAAGGACAAAGACGTGCGGTGAAACTCGCACTTCTCGACCTTCACAAACAGTCGGTTCTCTAACAACCGTTGCAGGACCTGACGTACATGCTGGACATGGGTCTCAGGATCCGGAAAAAAGATGAGAATATCGTCCAGATATACGAAGACGAATCGGTGCAGGAAGTCCCGCAAGATGTCGTTAACCAAGGCTTGGAACGTCGCGGGGGCGTTGGTGAGGCCGAAGGGCATGACCAAGTACTCAAAGTGACCTAATGGGGTGTTGAATGCCGTCTTCCATTCGTCTCCCTTCCGGATCCGAACCAGGTGATACGCATTTCTAAGATCCAGCTTAGTAAAGATTTTGGCTCCATGCAGGGGGGTGAACACGGAATCCAACAATGGCAACGGGTATCGGTTGCGAACCGTAATCTCATTCAGCCCCCTGTAATCAATGCATGGATGGAGTCCGCCATCTTTCTTGCCCACAAAAAAGAAACCTGCACCCATCGGGGAGGTGGAGTTCCGGATCAGCCCGGCAGCTAATGAGTCCCGGATGTAGGTCTCCATTGATTCGCGCTCAGGTCGTGAGAGGTTGTACAGCCTGCTGGACGGGAACTCAGCGCCTGGAACCAAATCAATGGCACAATCGTACGGACGGTACGGGGGAAGGGTGAGTGCCAGATCCTTGCTGAAGACGTCAGCAAGATCGTGGTACTCAACCGGCACTGCCGTCAGATTGGGAGGGACTTTGACCTCCTCCTTAGCATGTAAACCGGGAGGAACCGAGGATCCTAAACACACCCGATGGCAGGTTTCGCTCCACTGAACCACCACCCCAGACGGCCAATCAATCCGGGGATTGTGCTTCAACATCCATGGGAAGCCCAAAATCACGTGGGAGGTAGAAGGAGTTACAAAAAACTCAATCTCCTCCCGATGGTTTCCAGACACCACCAGAGTTACTGGTTGTGTCTTGTGTGTGATTAAAGGGAGGAGGGTACCATCTAGTGCCCGCACCTGCAATGGCAAAGGAAGCGCCACCAGAGGGAGTCCTACCTCCCTTGCCCATCTGCTGTCTAGCAAATTCCCTTCTGACCCCGTGTCCACCAGTGCTGGGGCTTGAAGGGTTAATTCCCCGCTCAGGATTGTAACTGGGAGTCGTATGGCAATCTGTGTGTGTCCCACGTGAATGTTATGACCCCCCCCTTAGCCCAGTCTCTAAGGGCGGTTGTTGTCGTTGTGGCCGTTTGGGGCAGTTTTTCTGTATGTGCTCCTTTGAGCTGCAGAGAAAACACTCCCCGCGGACCAGCCTCCTCATTTTGGCCCTGTGCGTTTCCCTAACAACGTCAGCAGGGGGAGCTGTTGCCCCACGGAGCGCTGCGGCTGTGGAGCATGGGGAGGGCGGCCCCTTTTCGAACCCGGAAGGGAGAGGGACGGCGCGTATCCAGCCACGTCCTTCGCCTCGCTCCCGACGGCACTCCTCCAACCGATTGTCTAACCGTATAACGAGATCGATAAGCCCATCTAAATCCCGCGGTTCTTCCTTAGCTACCTTCAGGACCAATGACAGTCCGTTTATGAAGGCGGCGTGGAGCGCAACGTTATTCGCAGCAGCAATTGATCGCAGCCGCGATGCGGAAGTCGATTGCATATTCAGCTGCGCACCGGCGCCCCTGTCGCATTGACAGCAGCATTGTTGAAGCGGTCTCTCCTCTGTTAGGGTGATCAAACACTGTTCTGAACTCCCCCATAAACCCAGTGTATGCTGATAACAACCGTGAGTTCTGTTCCCAGAGCGCCGTAGCCCAGGCGCGTGCCTTACCCCGAAGCAAATTAATAACATAAGCCACCTTGCTGGCGTCAGACGCGTACATCATGGGTCGTTGTGCAAAGACGAGCGAACACTGCATCAGAAATTCCGCGCACGTCTCCACACAACCCCCGTACGGCTCAGGGGGACTTATGTATGCTTCAGGGGATGGTGGGGGGGTTTGTTGAACGACCAGTGGAATGTTAATACCCGGCACCGGGTCGGCAGGAGGAGGAGCCGCAGCAGCGCTCTGATCGCGCGCTTCCACCTGTGCGGTGAGAGCCTCCATCCTGCGATTAAGGATGACGTGTTGCTCGGACATCAAATCCAGCCGAGCGGTAAAGGCGGTGAGGATTTGCTGCAACTCGCCAAGCACGCCTGCTGCAGACGCCTGTGCACCCTGCTCTTCCATTGGCTGTTCAACAGATGGGTGACGCCCCTCGGGATCCATGACGCTGGCAGAGATATCCTGTTGTGAAAGTGTAGTGACACGGACCCACAACAGGGGCGCAAATGAACAGTCAATAGATGAGCCAAAAAAGTAACAAGTTAATGTTGTGAAGGTGCACAACGTATACACAGACAATCTCAGAATCTGATAACAGTCAATCCACAAAGGTGACGTGTGGGCAGGCTCGAGGATAGAAGACGTCTGTCCTGAGAAGAGCCGGAACCACACAATTTCCGCCGCCACCGAACCTGGTGAACACTGGAGCCGCCAAGTCCCGAATTCCCAGGTGATCACCGTCCCCGACTGTCGGATCTGGTACTGCTGGCGAAGAGCAAAGACAGTCAAGTGTGGGTGTGTGTACACCCCGTAACAACAACGGTGGGAATGCCACCTCCACCTCTAACACACACTCGTGCAGCGTCTGTTTAACCACTTATCTGACGGGACGTAGGACGAAACAGTCGCGACCCACGCCGGTCCTCTGGTTGACAGCTGCAACACAATAGCTCTTGGAATCAATTAATACAGGCAGAGAAAGTTACCTCCATAGAAGTACGATATCTCGGCGGTGAGGTGGAGATGACATCTGGGTTTTATGGAGTGAGATGATGAAGAATGAGTGACAGCTGTCAGAAAATAATGAGAGACAGCTGTCACTCCCGGCTGTGTCCGTGGCGGCAGCGCCCTCTCGTGCCTGAAGCCCGCACTTCAGGCAGGGCGCCCTCTGGTGGTAGGCCAGCAGTACCTCCTCTTCTGGCGGCCCACACAACAGTGTGTGGATCTAAAACGGTTGAATAAGGATGTAAAGTGTGAATGTTACATTTTGCCCACCAGTGTTGCCACAGTTACTTTGAAAAAGTAACTTAGTTACTTTACTGATTACTCAATTGTAAAAGTAACTTAGTTACTTTACTGATTACTCAATTGTAAAAGTAACTAAGTTAGATTACTAGTTACTTTTTTAGTTACTTTTCCCAGCTGCCGACAACAACCCTCTGCCACCTCAACATGACAATGATACCTGTTTTGCCAAAACTCACTTTATAGTCACCCTTTCTTGACTTCAATGAAAATAAATACTTGTTTTATGAAAAGTAAAATAAAGACGTCTTTCTTGACCTCATATTTAACTGTTGACAGCACTGTAACAGTAAAACTTGCAATTTCGAGCCTACATTGTTTATAAAGGTAACTATTAAATTCTAACATTTTTCTAACATTTAAATTCTCTCTAAACATTTTACTTGTTGAAATTATTATTATTTTAAGCAATATTAGTTGTAGTAAAAAACGGCTTCAAAATTGCACCTTTAATCTAGGGGTGTTGTGGGGGAGGGGGGCACATCCTTGCCCCACGCCCCCATTCCATCTAGATTCGCTCCTGCTTTGGCGTTTGAGCACAAAGAATGGATAGCATTTATTTATGCAGAAAACATGACCAGATTTACAGGTAAGAAAGTTTTATTGCGTTTTCACATCATGTGGTCCTCAGAAAGAGAGTTTAGGTGCATTTGAGTGGAAAACAGTGTTAGTTGTTGACGCGTCGCGGAGGATCAGCTGTTTTTAACGACCAGATACAGAGCGGCTCAGCTCAGAATTCTAAATAAAGGAGGAAAAAAGTATAAAAATGTCTTTGTAAAGCTCAGTGCAGGTGTGCTGATCACCGCGCTTTAAGAGGTGAGGACGAGTCGAGCAGCTGCAAAAAACCGCGGATTAAAAGATCACAGCTCGCTTAAAGTGGGCAGTTCAGTCGAACCCTGACCTCCTGCCCACGGACCAAGTTTAATGCTGTTATCGACCCACAATGAAAAATAATAGTAACGCACAGTGACATGGAGAAGTAACTTTAATCTGATTACTGATTTGGAAAGATTAACGCGTTAGATTACTCGTTAATAAAAAAGTGGTCAGATTAGAGTAACGCCGGCATCACTGTTGCCCACACTGGATGATATAATGCCTAAGGTGGTTGGAGCCAAAGTTTTCTCCACTCTGGATGCCTCTAGCAGGTTCTGGCAAATTTCACTGGAACCCAGCTGCCAAAAGCTATGGACTGGTTTTGCTTCAAACATCTGACATTTGGGATGACATTTGAGATTTTCCAGAGGCTGATGAGTAACCTGCTCAAAGGCCTGGAAGAGACGGTTGTTGTGATGGATGATATCCTGGTTTACGGATCCACTAAGAGAGAGCATAACTGCCATCTGGACGCGGTGTTGTGGGTGGTCAAATCATCTGGGCTCAACAGGGCCAAGTGCCACTTCGAAAAGACTGAATTGCAGTTCTTTGGACACATCATTAGTGCGGATGGTGTGAAGCCTGATGAGAGCAATGTGGAGGCTATTGTTAAGATGCCTAGCCCTTCAAATGTGGAACAGCTACGGCAGGTGCTCGGTTTAGTGAACTATGTGGGAAAATTCCTGCCAGGCCTGTCCACAGTGCTACATCCACTGACTAATTTGCTGAAGAAAGAGGCTGCATGGCTTTGGGGTGAGCCTTAGGAGCAAGCACGCAATGAGGCAAAAGCAATGCTGATGGCTGCACCAACCCTTTGTTACTACGACGCCCACAAACCAACAGTGATCAGTGCCGATGCCAGCAGTTACAGCAAATGGACTGCATCAGATGCTCAAAGCCCTTTACAATAATGCCTCACATTCACCCCGATGTGAGGGTGCTGCCATACAAGGTACTCACTACATACCGGGAGCAACTAGGGGATTAAGGACCTTGCCCAAGCGCCCTTTTTCCAGTCAGGCTAGGATTTGAACCGAGGATCCTCTGGTTTCAAGCCTAACATTTAACCACTAGACAATCACCTCCCCTCGGTGCGGCCGTGTTGCAAGACCATGACGGAGAGTTGTGGCCTCTTGCCTTTTGCTCTTGCATGCTCACGGATGAGGAGAAGAGGTATTCGCAGATAGAAAAGGAGAGTCTGGCCTCTGTCTGGGCCTGTGAACATTTCTCATGCTGCATCCAAGGTATGGGCCCTGGCCATTTGCAAACTGACCACAAGCCACTGGTGTGATTGATCAACTCCTATGACCTGGACCAAAACACCACTAAGATGTCAGAGACTGCTTATGCACCTAATGTGATTCAGTGTCACTGCTGAACATGTTCCTGGCAAGCAGCTGGTAGTCACAGACACTCTCTCCAGACATCCTTTGAAAGACAGTTATGTGTTTGAGACAGAAACACAGGTAAAGGCATATGTGAATACTACTTGTATGTTGGCTAGCAAACCAATCATGTCACCTAAGCTCGAGCAAATCTGCAGAATCACACTAAAGGATGCTGAAATATAAAAAGTGATCACATTCATCAGACATGGGTGGCCTCGCCATATGGTGGTGAGCTCACCAATGCAGGGATACCATGAAGCCAGAAGCCACCTACCAGCGTCGGATGGTCTGGTCCTGTATCATGTCCGCATTCTAGTTCCAACAGCACTTCGAGCTGGTGTTCTGGACCAACTGCACGAAGGTCACCAGGGCCTCACCAAGTGTCAGGAGTGAGTTAAGTTGACGGTGTGGTGGCCAAACATCGGAGCACAGATCACAAGAAAAGTGAAGTCGTGACTTTTGCAGAGAGGACAAGCCTACACAGAGACATGAACCACTGGTGACAACTACCCTGCCCAGTGGCCCTTGGCAGAGGATTGCTGTTGACTTGTATGAGTTAGAGGGAAAGACTTATCTAGTTGCCCTTAACTATTTTTCTAGAGACATTGAGATCGCTCCCCTCACCACCAATACCAGCAACCAGGTTATCAACAAGCTCAAACACATGTTCCTTAGATGGGGCATCTTGCTAGAACTGGTCAGTGACAACGGGACAGTTTCAAGAGTTCAAACAGAGGTATGGCTTCATTCACATAACCTCCAGCCCCCGTTACCCACAATCAAATGGAGCTGCAGAAAGGGAAAGGGCCATTCAGACTGCCAAGTACATCCTCAAACAGCCTGGCCCCTGCTTAGCCTTTATGAGTTATCGCTCCACACCAATAGCAGCAACAGGTGCCAGTCCAGCGCTACTCATGACTGGTCGACAAATCTGCACAACTGTTCCTGTCCTGGAAAAGTTATTACTGCCATGTCCAGTCAACCCAGATGAAGTCTACTTAAAGGGCACCACAGCAAAAGATGGTTACAGGTTTTTCTACAACCGCAGACATTCAGCACACCCACTCCCTGAACTTCACCCAAATGTTAGAGTGAAGCTTGATGGAGAAAAATGGTGGACAACACCTGCCAAAGTCATCAGCACGTCCAAGGAGCTGAGATCCTACCTTGTGGGGATGGTCAATGGGAACGTGGCCCATCACAACAGGCATCACTTCCAGGCTGTTCCTGGGACTGAAACTTCAGCAGAACAGCAAAGTGCCGAGCCTACAGCACCACAGCAGAACTGCAGTTCCCCAGCTAGAGCTGTGGCTGCTCCATCTGAACCGCCGATGAGCGAGCCTCCAGCAGGCCCTTCCTCAGGGTCTCCCCTCCCATCATCCACTCCTGCAAGGACAAATTCCATGAAATAAAACTGCCTCTTAGATTCAGAGACTGATGAGTTTTAAAAGGGCAGAATAATCCCTTTCAGGACTGAGGGCAGTCTACCCCTGTGATGTCCTGCATCGTTCTGTACATGGCTTGTTGAGACTAATGAAAAAAAAGGAAAAAGAAAAGAGAAAATGGGAAAAAAAAAAAAAAGGGGGGGGGAAATTGTGCTGAAAACATTTACATCTGGTCATACTGGAAAGAAAGTTTGTCTGCAAAAAGGAATGCTGAAGAGTTACTGTATATTAGATAAATGGACAATCTAAGACACTTGACTAATATGGCAGCTGCTTGGGATCTTGCTTTGGTTTAAACTCTCAAAAGGGGGAGATGTTGGGAGATTGGTTTCTATTGTTCGTCCGTGACCACCTGGGGCACTAGCTGTATAAGTGAGATTAGAGATTAGACAACCGGCCCTGAATTGGGCCTCTCTATCCTAGCCTGTGATTGGTTGGCGGCCGAGACACTGACGTCAGCCCATGCGTCAGCCTCACATTGATGTGGCACGAGCGCTGCTCTCCTATTGGTCATTTAGGAGTGGGAAATCTTACTCCAAAATGGGGGCCAGTATCCGGCCCAATTCATAGCTGGGGCGGTTGTCGGGCTAAAGTAGGATTGGTTTGGTTCGTGTGCAGTTTGTCACCTGTTGTTGTGGCTAAATAAAGAGCAGTTCTGTGATGGTTACTACTTCTGTCTTCCCTCATAACATGACAGCCTCCAAGGCTACAAAATGGGAAGCATTATTTATTTAATGATGACCAGATATACAAGGGCTGGCGAAGCATGTCTAATCTCTGGCTTTTGCATCGAATGAGGATGGTCTCGGTTGTGAGCGGGTCTTGCACTACACCTCCTCTCATGGCTTACGTGACCAATGTTGGCCTTGCACGGTCGGGCACAGTAGCGGCACGGGTAGCTGTCGGCTGTGGCAGGGACAGGGTCATGCCGGCGTCTCTCTTTCCAGCCTGCTACCAAGTCTTGTTCTTGCTTGGCAGCGCCTTTGTGGATGGCTGATTTCCACGCACTTTCTGATGTCTGATGTGAGGGTCTCCCATGAAGCCGGATCAGTTGCATAGTCTTTCATGGTAGACTTGCAGACATCCTTGTATCGCAGCTTGGGGCGACCTACTGGGCGACGTGCATTTGCAAGCTCTCCAAACAAAAGCTGCTTGGGGATCTGGGAGTCATCCATCCTCCGCACATGACCAAGCCATCTCATTCTCCGCTTGCTCAAGATGGAGATAAGGCTTGTGGTGGCTGATCTCTCCAGCACACGTGAGTTGGGCACACGTTCCTGCCATTTGATGTTGAGGATTTTCAACAGGCATCTAAGGTGGAAAGAGTTAGCTTTTTCTCCTGGCTCTTATAGATTGTCCATGTTTCAGAGGCATACGGGAGAATGCTAAGCACACAGCTGTTATAGATCAGGAGCTT
Organism: Thalassophryne amazonica; assembly: GCF_902500255.1. Classification (NCBI taxonomy): domain Eukaryota; kingdom Metazoa; phylum Chordata; class Actinopteri; order Batrachoidiformes; family Batrachoididae; genus Thalassophryne; species Thalassophryne amazonica. Next base: position 9,328,054 of record NC_047120.1, read on the forward strand.
TGTCTTTGTTGAAAGGTATTTGTTATTCCAAGCCCGTTTGGTAAGCCTCCCGAAGGTAGTCGCCGCTTTGCCGATGCGAGCATTTAGCTCCTCCTCCAAGGATAGTCTTGCTGTGACAGTGGAACCCGGGTAGCAGAATTTTTGCACGGCTTCCAGTGGTTTGCCATTAAGCTCGATCATACTTGGTGTAAGGTCTCCTTGATGCAAGACCACAGTTTTTTTATGCTAATGGCCAGAGAGAATGCTTTGCAGGTCACATCAAGCTGGTTGATCATCTGCTGCAAGTCATGTTCACTGTGGGTCACAAGGGCTGCATCATCAGCAAAAAGGAGGTCTCTCACGGTCACTTGTCTGGTTTTGGTCTTTGCTTTCAGTCTCGAAAGACTGAAGATGGAGCCATCACTTCTCCAGTGATGGCTCCATCTTTGTATTTTACAAATAAAGCGAAGTACAAAGTGTGTATTTTGAGGCTTTTTTTAGTTTCATGAGTTTTCCTGTTTTTATGATGGCAGTAAAAAATACAGCAACCAGCATCCAATTTTCCCCATGTTTTTTTTTTTTTTTTTTTATTTTATTTTATTCATGAACAGCTGATATATACACACAGTTTATATGTGTATGCTGAAAAAGATTGAAGTGACTGAAAAAATAAGCCTTTATATTTAAACACATCATGTGTGGTTTGTGAGACATCAGGGGCCTGTACTACGAAGCGGGGTTAACTTACTCAGATGTAACCCAGAGTCAACCTCCTAAACCGGGGTTGACAAAACCTGGTTTTCTCAAGTGGTATTAATCAATACTGCGACGCTGAATAAGATGTTGATTTGTTGAACCTGTGTTAACCTAATTGGAGTTTGTGCGCGTTCACATAAAAGGGGCAGGTTGCAGCACACGTCACCATTTTTCAATGATGGCGTGGTCACCTTTCTTTACTGAAGAAGAATGCACGATTATTATGCGGAGCTACGAGGAATTTAAATTAATGTTAAGGGGGAAATCGAACACATCATCTGCCAATAAAGCGACAGGCTTGTTGGCAACGTATTGCTGATTGGGTAAATGCGTACGTACAATTCAATTGTTCTCCAAATCTGTTACAGATGATTAACCTGTGGAATGTCTAATATGTGTTAAAAAAAATGACCTTATGTCATTAATTACGCCCAGATGCAACACGATTCAGAAGTGGGCATAGGCCTACTAATAAATGTTAGGTTCATTTAATGTTTCCTAAATAGGCTACCTTGACTGTACGTATGATTGCTATTCCTAATCCTGTCAATATTTCAGATGCAATAGCAGTGCCAAACGCACCTGGCAGCAGGTGAAGATGAAATATAAAAACATCCTTCAGAACGGTAGGTTTATATTCATAGCTTGTTAAGCATTACCCTGACCTCTAGTAATACTGTGAGAAATCTTGGAGTCATTTTTGATCAGGATATGTCATTCAATGCGCATATTAAACAAATATGTAGGACTGCTTTTTTGCATTTACGCAATATCTCTAAAATTAGAAAGGTCTTGTCTCAGAGTGATGCTGAAAAACTAATTCATGCATTTATTTCCTCTAGGCTGGACTATTGTAATTCATTATTATCAGGTTGTCCTAAAAGTTCCCTGAAAAGCCTTCAGTTAATTCAAAATGCTGCAGCTAGAGTACTAACGGGGACTAGAAGGAGAGAGCATATCTCACCCATATTTAAAATTCTTCTTCTTACTTATAAGGTTTTGAATAATCAGGTCCCATCTTATCTTAGGGACCTCATAGTATCATATCACCCCAATAGAGCGCTTCGCTCTCAGACTGCAGGCTTACTTGTAGTTCCTAGGGTTTGTAAGAGTAGAATGGGAGGCAGAGCCTTCAGCTTTCAGGCTCCTCTCCTGTGGAACCAGCTCCCAATTCAGATCAGGGAGACAGACACCCTCTCTACTTTTAAGATTAGGCTTAAAACTTTCCTTTTTGCTAAAGCTTATAGTTAGGGCTGGATCAGGTGACCCTGAACCATCCCTTAGTTATGCTGCTATAGACTTAGACTGCTGGGGGGTTCCCATGATGCACTGAGTGTTTCTTTCTCCTTTTGCTCTGTATGCACCACTCTGCATTTAATCATTAGTGATTGATCTCTGCTCCCCTCCACAGCATGTCTTTTTCCTGGTTCTCTCCCTCAGCCCCAACCAGTCCCAGCAGAAGACTGCCCCTCCCTGAGCCTGGTTCTGCTGGAGTGCTTGCTCACAGGGGGTCGTTTTAACCGTTGGGGTTTTTACGTAATTATTGTATGGCCTTGCCTTACAATATAAAGCGCCTTGGGGCAACTGTTTGTTGTGATTTGGCGCTATATAAATAAAATTGATTGATTGATTGATTGATAAGCCCCACTTCGCCTAATTAATGGACATGCATTAGACCTGTTTTGATATTAGTAATTACCCGCGATTGCATAAAACCCTTCTTTGATTTGCATTGCGGATAAATGGCCAGGGAAAACGACAAATGCATCCAACAGTTTAGACAGAGCAAGTACTACCTTGCGAATCATACAACATACAGTATTCTTGCTCAGATATTCAGCATCACTGATGGAATACATAAATTGTCCACTGGCAAAATAGGCACAAGGCACATTATCTGCTCGATCGTCGGGGCATTGCTACACTGTAAAAAAATTCTGTGGAGGCTCTCAGTTGTCCAGGTGGTTTCCATAGTTCCATAGATTCAAGCTTCTCTACTGTAAAAAATAACTTGTTTTTACAGGAAAACGCTGGCAGCAGTGGTTACCCGGGAATTCCTGTAAAACATACAGCAGCACAGTAGATAACATTACAGACATAATATGTATATGGATTTACAGTGAATGAACCACGGCTGACTCACATTAAAAGAACTGTTAAATCTACAAACAAGAGCTCTCTTTTTTTTGTACATTTAACTGCTGTATTTTTTACAGGAATTCCCTGGTAACCACAGCTGCCAGTGTTTTCCTGTAAAAACAACAGTCTTTTTTTTACAGTGTACGATGGGTGATGTTACAGACTTCTGGCCCGATCAGCTGACAAAGATAATGAATTCCCTCGGCTGAGAATCTATATCTTTCATAGAGAATATCGTCCGGGTATGTCAGCGGATTCTGGCGGTCTTTAAAACCCTCGCCCTGTGAAGAGAGCCCCTCACAATTTGTGCCCCAATATCAAACAGATCATCCAGGTAGGCTGGCATTGTCTTCAGAGTGATTGAAGGTGGATGGACGGTACTTATAAAGGGAGTGGTTAAGTGAAAACCTCAAGCTAACCGAGAACATAACCTGCTCGGAGCAGGTTTGGCACACAGCATAAATTGCCATGGCAGCATACCTCAATCACAACCTATCCACCTTTCGTAGTACGGGTTAACGGGAAGTTACTCCACACGTCATCAACTTACTCCCGAAGTTACCCTGATAAGCCAGTAACCCCGCTTCGTAGTACAGGCCCCAGATGAGTAAAGGAGCTGGAAACTGCTGTTGACTTTCTGCAGGTTTAGGTGGCGGAAAGAATTTCACTTCAAACCGGAAGTAGGTCTTCCAAGCAGCCGCTTATTTGACTTTTATTTTGAAAAATTCTCCCCGGGTGGGAGTTTTATTGTTGTTGGGTGTTTGACACAGCAGTGTGAGCTGAGCTTCACGGGTCGTGGATCGCTTCATACTTTCGGGTGATTGTGTGGACTATTTAAAGGCCGAACTCACTGATATTTTGAACAAAAAAAGACCACGAGGCTTTAGAAAAAAAAGTTGCGGATGTGAAGATAAACACAAAAACAACAAAAAAGAGCGAGTTGAGAGGATATTTTAAGTGTTTATCGAGAGTGAACTCTGTGTCATTGCGGCGAAACTCCAAAGATTCGTTGTGTCTTCAGAAGGATTTAAGAGTAAAAATCAGATAAATGTCGTGCCGGAGGACTCCTGGTGAGTTTATCTCTGTGTTTGTCGTAACATAAGCGTTTTATCCAAGCTTTGGTTTTACTCGGTCTAAGTGGAACACAAATAATCACTTTTATTTAGTCGATTTCTCTGAACGGAGACTTTGGTTCGGAAAATACACATAAAAAAGATAATCGAAGGGACTTTGACTTAATCTGATTCACTGCACACAAGATGAACCCAAAACACTTGGTTTTTTTTCTGACTTTCATTTGTTAATATTAATCCGTTCTTGCATTTCAAGCGTGGAACACATTTAAAAAGTTATGATGCTAAAACATTTTTACTACTTTAACGTTTTATTCCTTCTCACACTTAACAGCGCTTTGACACCAAGAAATGAAGTGTTTCAGCTGTTTTTCTCCATGTAATGTGTAGTTTAGAGGTGGGCGGATCGATCCTAATATCGATACCAACGCTGGTATTGATATTGAACGATCCTCGTGTAAAAAGATCGGTATTCAAGCTTTTTTCTCTCCCGCACGCACATGCAGATTCATCAAAGTCTACTTTCTGGTTGTAAGAGCAGCGCTGCGTCACACAACCGGCCCTTTACCTCAGGAGATTTTGTTTTAAGTTGTGTTGAGTGATATTTTTTTTAAAACAAAAATGTTGATTGTGATAAAGTATTTTGTTGTCATGTACAATGTTTGCCGAAATTCTGTCGTAGGTCTTTTGGATCTATGAAGCTTAAATATGAAAATGTATCGGTATTGATATCGGCGATACTGGGCCTGTATTTACTTGGTATCAGATCAATACCAAAATTCCCGGTATCGCCCACCTCTAGTGGAGTTATGTCAGGAAGGGCATACGGTGTAAAACCTGTGCCAAATCAACATGTATATCCAACAAGGGAGCAGCCAAAGGGACGTGTGTGTGTATATATATATATATATATATGTAATATATATATATATATATATATATATAAAATTGTTGTTAATATTTTGAGCATCTAACTTTATGGGGTGGTTGGTTCCTTTTATCTTTGTAAATAAGTGTATTCATGTTTTGTAGAGTAAAATGAAGTTATTCTCCTTTATTTTTATACAGTTGTAATGTTCAGCAGTGTGTGTAAATCTGGTACTCATTAAGTAAATAATACTTCCTATTTTGTAAGAGTGCCTGCTGTAACAACATATAGATAGATAGATAGATATATACTTTTAATGTCCCCATGGGGAAATTTGTCTTGGATTTCTCAAAAATCATGACCCATACAAAGATACAGAACAAGACATAAACAGTTCATAACAATAAATAAATAAATACATAAATAGAGAATAAAAATAAATAAAAAAACATACAAGTACTAAAACCTCCTAATGTGCCTGATTGTTAGCGGTGTTTATTATGATATTTGTTAAGGGCTATGATTGATATAGGAACAAAAGAGTTCCTATATCTATTCAGTCTGCAATGGGGGACTCTGAAATGCCGGCCCGATGGTAGCAACTCGTATTGCGTGTGCAGAACATGGGAGGAGTCAGAAAGAATTCTGTCCGCTTGCTTCATCACGCACTGATCAAAAATTGACTGAGGATTGTTATACTGTTTCAAACCAATGATTTTCATTGCTGTGAGAACAAGGTAGTTTAATTTTGATCTTAGGGACACAGGAAGGTTCCCAAACCAAGTGGTTATGCCATATCTTAGAATGCTTTCAAGAACTGCCTGATAAAACAGTAACATAATTTTTTGGTTGACTCCATGAAAACGCAAACGCCGTAGAAAATAGAGTCGTTGATTCAAGCGGGAACATAACCAGTCAACATGAGTGTTCCATGTAAGGGAACTGTCTATACAGACACCAAGATATTTGTACGATTGCACCTGTGTGATTGGTTGCTGGTGTATAATTACAGGGTTGTGATTGCCAACTAACTTTGGATCAAAAATGACTTCCTCTGTCTTTTTAACATTTAAAGTAAGGTAACTGGAATCACACCACTCAACAAACTGCCTCACCTCTGAATGATAGATATTCAAATCATCATTCTGTTGAAGTAAGCACAGAAGTGCTGAGTCGTCTGAATATTTAAAAATATAGTTCCCAGGGTGCTTGGCTGAACACTCATTAGTATTTAAAGTAAAAAGGACAGGTGAGCTCACACGTCCCTGTGGTGCTCCTGTACTGATGTCTTTGATTTGGGACAGGCTAGAATTTACCTTAACCTGCTGTGTTCTGTTTGTCAAAAAAGAGTGAAACCACCGTATAAGTGACGGGTTGACATCCAACGCTTTAAGTTTCTGAATTAGTAAGTATGGCTGAAGCGTATTAAAGGCGGAGCTGAAGTCAATAAAAAGTAATCGGGCATATGATGACTTGTCATCAAGATGTTTTAAAACAAGATGCATGATGGTGGAAATCGCATCATCGTTGCATCGCCCTCACCTGTAAGCAAACTGAAATGGATCTAATTTGCCATCTACATCTATTTTCAGCCTGGTCACAATGTATTTCTCGAAACATTTCATCACAACTGATGTCAATGCTATAGGCCTAAAATCATTGTCTTCGCTGGGGTTTGCCTTCTTGGGCACCGGGATGATCATAGAACGTTTCCACAGGGCAGGGACTGTATGGGTGTCTACAGACTGTTGAAAAACAGGACACCAAGCTGCAGTAAGCTCCTGTGCAAATGTTTTTAACAAAAATGATGAAATCCCATCTGGCCCTGCAGCCTTTTTTAACGGAGCATGCTGAAAGACGTTCGACCTGTTGTGGATCAATCCACAGTCTATGTGACGCATTATCAGAGGGGGGTAGGGAGTCCAGCTCCTTGTTACACTTTTCAGAGAAATCATGTGTCTCAAATCTCAAATAAAAATCATTTAACTCATTGGCCATTTTGGAGTCATCAAGTGATATAAAATGCTTTTTATAAGGGTTCATTATATAGAACATAGAAAAGCAGCTGCACCACAAACAGTGGTTGAACTTGAACCTCCACCGTCTAGCAGTATTTTATCATGCTGTATTTTAATGAAGGTGAGATAGTTTTGAAGTTGTCTTTCTTGTGGTCAGAGGTGCAGATTGTGGCTCTGAATTCATGCTGAAGTGTCTGTGTTCTTGAAGGATTTTCGTTGATGATGTAAGGATGGCGTGGAGGTGCCGCCAGCCTTGGAGGCTGATGAACACCTGTCAGGATGCACATAGCTTCAGTGGGCGTCAGCAAGCTCTGCTTCCTGATTTCCGTTGCATTTTGCAGCCTCCTGTTTCTGCTTATCCCAGCGTTCCAGCCCCCAGTACACCGAGTGGACCTCCCTCGACCCCGACCTCAAGTCAGACCCACCAGCACGACCAAAGGCTCTGACTCTGCCTTCAAATCAGACTTGTCCACAGTGGCAAGTGGAAGCATGACCGGGCAGGGAAAAGCCACAGAGACTAATGTTATTAACGCTGACAACCAAAGTCCAAAGACAGGAACTGACTCTCTCAGAGTCCCAGGAGGAGGATCTGTGCATCCTTTAAGTGTTGGTGAGTTTGCAGGTCCTAGGTTCCATGACCCAGTGGAGTTGAAGGACATTTTTATCGCTGTGAAGACTACCAGGAAGTACCATAAGTCCAGGCTGGAGCTGCTGGTTCAGACGTGGATTTCAAGAGCTAAATCTCAGGTAAGGAGAAACAGCTGGGATGTGTGCTCAATAATTATAGAAGGTATAATGTGGCTGAGTAACAACTTAGCTATATTCTCAGTCTAGCTGATAGAAATGTGTCGTGTGCGGATAGCTGTGGCTACATCATGGTGTGATTCTTCCAGATAAATCCGGCTTTTCAGACGTGAAAATGAGGCTCAATGCACATAGTCTGTGAGTCATAACCACAAAATTTGGAGCAAAAAAAAAAACAGATAAATGAGTGACGAGCACCACTGAAAGGAGCTTTTTTTTCAGCAACTATTCCGAGTGTGGCCAGGCTGAGCTAGACGCCCACAGACCCGGTCAGCGAGACAATCTGAACTCAATCTGAGATTCTATACTTTCTTTAAGCATCCTTATTGTAGCATTGCTGCCACCTTCTGCATTAGTGTGTTATAGCAGAACTAAATCCTCTGGATGAGTCCTGTGCCTTTCAACCCTTCCAGCCAACACTTCCCCCTCTCACTTGACTATATTTCTAAAATACTTCAGAATTGAATTTATTGCCAAGTAAGGGTGAGGGTGACAAAAAAAATTGTGTCCTGGGTGAGAGGGATTGGCCACTACCTTTCTTGCTCGCCTCAGGGCCCTGGAGGTGTACAGGTCCTGTAGGGATGGCAGATCACTTTCTCTGCTGCATGGATGATATGCTGCAGTCTGCTCCTGTCCTTAGCAGTGGCAGCAGCGTACCAGACGGTGATGGAGGAGGAGATGTTAAACTCAGTGATGGCAGTGTAGAAGTTCCTTAGGTGCCACAGAAAATACATCCTCTGTTGTGCTCTCTTTGTGAGAGAGCTGATGTTCAGTTCCCACTTGAGGTCCTGGGTGATGGTGATCACCAGGACACCAGGTGGTCAACCTCCTGTCTGTAGGCAGATGCGTCCCCATCAGAGATGAGTCCGACGAGGGTCGTATCGTCCGTAAACTTCAGGAGCTTCACAGACTGGTGAGTGGAGGCGCTAGTGTACACGGAGAAGTGTAGAAGAGAAGAACGTAGCCTTGGGGGGATGCGGTGCTGATGGACCATGTGTTGGAGATGTGCCCCCCCAGCTTCACATGCTGCCTTCCATTGGACAGGAAGTAATGACAGGATTTACAGGGCTGTGAAACCTCTGCGGAATTCCGTGGATTTCATCATTGGGGGGAGGCGGAGTTAGTGTATTCTGTTGATGGTCTGTGATTGTAATTGAGTTTGGAAAATGCTTATCGCAAAGCGTTCTTTTTTTTAAGGCCATTATACAAGTTTTATAAATCCATGGACACTGATCTGTATAACAGATACAGATCAGAGTCCGCGGGATTCCGTGGAATAAAATGCCTCTCTCAAAGCGTAGGTGTTACGACAGTTGTCGTAAAACGGGATTGGTTGGTTGATGCGGTGACACTGTGTGAAACAAACGGGATGTTAAGTTTGCTTGTGAGTTTAAATGGCAATATTTTCTACATTTTTTTTGGGGGGGGGGGCGCACACACACACACACACACACACACACACACAAGGACTTTGAACTTTGCAGTCTGATGATCCCAGCCCTGACAAGGAAGCAGTGTGTCCTGCTGTACATCTGGAAACATGAGTGCCGTTTGCTTTTTACCATTTTGAGAATGGAGTACATTTCTACAACACCAAAAAAACAAAAAAAAAAACAAAACAAAATGAGTACGCATACATTAAAAGCAAACATACGCAGCTGCAAGCAAATCTGTGAATGCAACAACACGCGATTACGCGGGAAAAACGCAGAGTACGCGTGCATTTCGGGCATAGTCTAAATGCCACACAACGCCGCAATACGCAAGTCTACATTTGCACCGGTGTGAAAGGGGCCCTTTAGTCAGTAACTCAAAGGGCTGGGAGCTGGTCCACGTCCTGGCTGTCCGATTAACAGCCACTCATCACGGTCTTTCTGACTCTGTGTGTCCCACAATTAGCATCTTAGCTTAGCATGAGATGATAGCGCGGCGCAAACAACATGACCGCTGGGAGAGGAAACACGCTTTGGTAGGAATTTTCTCCTGGCCACACAAAAGGAAAGGATATAAAAGCCGTGGTTAGATCCATGTTTTGAAGACCGTTCTCACTCTGTGCTGGGCTTCACTTCTGCAGTCTGTCCCAGAGGCACTCAAACAATAAAAGATAAATACAAATTTAAAAAGCTTCCTACTTTCCTCCTCAAAACATTATCTTTGGAAAATCTATCCACCTAATAAGCAACACTAGTCATGTGACTACATCCTTCCGAAATACACATTTTAACCATTTTGACTTCACCATCAAAGTCCACAAAAAACACTGATTTCCCACTAAAAAAAAAAAACATTTTTCCCCATTCATTTTAGGGGCTTGACCTGAGATGACATCGCCAAAAGTCATATTCCTCATAACTTGAGCTTTCTGAGTGTTTATCAGGGGCAGGTGAAATCAGGCTAATTTCCCGATGTTCATGACAATTTCTCAGGGCATATGGCACCAAAAATAAAAACAAAATACATCAATATTTTCATAATCAATATATTAATATCCAAGTGGTGTGTGTGCATGGCATTGATCACGCAGAAACCAGGGAGACCAGACATTTGCCGTTTAGTATCTTATGTATTTTGAGTCAAGGATGAATGCTGCAAAAACAAAGTTGATAGGACAAATATTTTGGGGGAAATTTGCAGTTTTTGCTAACCAGTGCTGTGCTGCAGTGCACCATGGGAGTTCGGGCTTTTAAATATTATTGTGGTTCATGTTAGTTTAACAGTGTTGTTAGTGTCATTGATTTATTGTGTTTTTATAGTTCAGTTGGTTTAGTCATTTTAGTTACAGTGAGGAAAATAAATATTTGAACACCCTGCGATTTTGCAAGTTCTCCCACCTAGAAATCATCACCAGGTTTGCACACACTGCAGCAGGGATTTTGGCACATTACGCCACACAGATCTTCTCTAGATCAGCCAGGTTGCTGGGCTGTCACTGAGAAACAGAGTTTGAGCTCCTTCCAAAGATTTTTCTATTGAGTTTTGGTCTGGAGACTGACTAGGCCACTCCAGAACCTTGATATGCTTCTTACGGAGCCACTCCTTGGTTATCCTGGCTGTGTGCTTCGGGTCATTGTCATGTTGGAAGACCCATCCACGACCCATCTTCAATGCTCTGAGGGAAGGAGGTTGTTCCCCAAAAATCTGCAGTACATGGCCCCAGTCATCCTCTCCTTAATACAGTGCAGTCGTCCTGAAAAACACCCCCAGTGCAGAAAAACACCCCTAAAGCATGATGCTTCCACCCCCGTGCTTCACAGTTGGGACGGTGTTTTTGGGATGGTACTCAGCATTCTTCTTCCTCCAAACACGGTGAGTGGAATTAAGACCAAAAAGTTCTATTTTGGTCTCATCTGACCACATAACTTTCTCCCATGACTCCTCTGGATCATCCAAATGGTCATGGGCAAACTTAAGACGGGCCTGGACGTGTGCTGATTTAAGCAGGGGAACCTCCTGTGCCATGCATGATTTTAACCCATGACGTCTTAGTGTATTACCCACAGTAACCTTAGAAACAGTGGTGCCAGCTCTCTTCAGGTCATTGACCAGCTCCTCCCGTGCAGTTCTGGGCTGATTCCTCACCTTTCTTAGGATCATTGATACGCCACGAGGTGGGATCTTGCATGGAGCCCCAGTCCGAGGGAGATTAACAGTCATGTTTAGCTTCTTCCATTTTCTAATAATTAGAGCCCGACCGATATGGATTTTTTGAGGCTGATGCCGATAACGATATTTGGATGAAAAAAAAAATGCAGATAATCGATAAATCGGCTGATTTGCTGACAGCCGATAAATCAGCCGATATTATTATTTTTTTAATGAATAAAATGTTCTTTTTTTTGGACCCTTAACAAAAAAGGTATGAGCTAAAAGCTGAAGCTTTGTCCTCATATTGGAGCAGTTAGGGGGCTATTCAAACGGGCCAACTAGTAAGATATCACTACTGAAAACTGAAAACGATCTTTGCCATATCACGTGAGGTAAATCTGCCCTACGATTGTTTTTTGGAAAACCATGTGACGGAGAACCAATTCCGATTGGACACTCACATTGCGCACGTCATCACACATCTTGTATGAGGAGTACCAAGATGGCCGACGGTGGATCGAAAGTCCGGAGTTAACTTTTCAGCAAAAAAAAAAAAGAGTAAGTTTCTATCTCATATCATTAAAGTTATTTACAATTTAGTAAAGCTTGGTCCCAGCCATCGTATACAATGGTGTCAGCCGCAGAGGGTTAATGGCGAATGGCAGTAATTTCCAGAACCCTTCCGGACGACCAGTGAATCTGAATGTTTCAACCTCTTAGCAGTAAACAAAAGTTTGTCATGCTAGAAATAAGGTCTACACAACATGGGCTTAATAAAAAGCATGACCAACGCAATGAAGCACTTTAGACACATTACTACATAAACTGAGTTAATCAAACTGAGTTGAACTGAAATGGGAGAAATGTGGGGTGAATGTAATCGCAAAGATATTACAAACATCCTTATAAACTTATTTGTATGCTTTTGTCAGCCGATCAGTGCAGTGTGACGGCGAACTATGGGGGCCGGTGATGAACACATTTAAGCAGGGGTGTAAGCAGCTCTCAGTTGAATGGAGTCAGAGCTCCATCTACTGGACAAACGGTGCAAGGACATTTTACATTGCCGACACAAACATTATTTCAGTAACTGTTCTGTTTATGAGAAATTATCGGTGCTCTATCGGCAAAATTTTGGCTGATAGTGAGTACTTTGAAAAGGGCTCATATCGGCCAATAATATCGGCTGACCGATATATCTGTCGGGCTCTACTAATAACAGTTGATCCTCCAACAGTTAATCTTTTTTCACCAAGCTACTTGGCAATTGCCCCGTAGCCCTTTCCAGCCTTGTGGAGGTCTACAATTTTGTCTCTGGTGTCTTTGGACAGCTTTTTGGTCTTACCTATGTTAGTAGTTGGAGTCTTACTGATTGTGTGGGGTGGACAGGTGTCTTTATGCAGCTGAAGACCTCAAATAGGTGCTTCTAATTTGGAATAATAAGTGGAGTGGAGGTGGACGTTTTAGAGGTGGACTAACAGGTCTTTGAGGGCCAGAATTTTGCTGATTGGCAGGTGTTGAAATACTTATTTGCAGCAGTAACATGCAAATAAATTATTAAAAAGTCATACATTGTGATTTCTGGATTTTTTTTTTTTTTTAGATTATGTTCTCTCACAGTGGACAAAATTTCAGACCCCTCCATGATTTCTAAGTGGGAGAACTTGAAAATCGCAAGGTGTTAAAATACTTATTTTCCTCACTGTAAGTGCTGCGTTGCTGGTACCATAAGTAAGAAGTATTTTGTGTTTAATATCTTCCGCCGATGTCTGTTTTTGCATGTTTAAATCTCTAGATTAATTTTGTGATGTCATTTCTGAATTGGTGACTCATCATGATGATCAAATCTTGATTGATGGGTTCTTGGGCTGCATGATTTGAAGAAAAGCCATACTGGAATTACAACCCCAATTCCAATGAAGTTGGGACATTGTGCAAAATGGAAATAAACACAGAATACAATGATTTGCAAATCCTTTTCAACCTATACTCAATTGAATACACCACAAAGAAAATATATTTAATGTTCAAACTGATAAATTTTATTGTTTTTGTGCACATATTTGCTCATTTTAAAATGGATGCCTGCAACCCGTTTCAAAAAAAGCTGGGACAGTGGTATGTTTACCACTGTGTTACATCACCTTTCCTTCTAGCAACACTCAATAAGCATTTAGGAACTGAGGACACTAATTGTTGAAGCTTTGTAGGTGGAATTCTTTCCCATTCTTGCTTGATGTACAACTTCAGTTGTTCAACAGTCTGGGGTCTCCGTTGTCGTATTTTGTGCTTCATAATGCGTCACACATTTTCAATGGGCGACAGATCTGGACTGCAGGCAGGCCAGTCTAGTACCTGCACTCTTTTCCAACTTCATTGGAACTGGAGTTGTAGGACATGGAAAATGTACAGTCTTGTAAAGCTGCAGTTAATTTCGCCACTGTTCACCACCGCAATGGCATTGAAATGAAACAATCTAGATGTTCTTGGAGTGTTGACTTTTAGCTTCAAGATGAACTGAAATAATGTGGTATATTGTGTTTACATCAGTGCTTCAAAATCGTAGCACGACTTACGTTTTAGACCATCATATCCAGGCCGAGCTGTTCTGCAGCTTTTTACTCAACATTAAAAAAAATGGTGAAACTGAGAGCCACTGGTCTCAACTTCACCTTCATGTGAAGGCTGGTGAGCACCTTCCCAAAACAGTTTGCCAGTCAGACATTTGAATTTAATGTGCAGCCATAACATCTCAGAGCAAATGTTGGAGACCAGCGAATACTCATAAATTGGATTTGGTTGTTTATGAGAGCTGCAAATGTGTTTTCACTGCTCAACCATAAACATGACAGGCTTATCAGCCTCTGAAGGTCAAAATGCCCCATTGTTTTCCTCCAGAAGAATTTCTACGGCCTTGGTGAATGGCTGCCTTCTTATTTTTTGCAATTCCAGCACACACGGACAGAAACTGACATAAACTTAACTCATCTGCCACTCACACATGGACAGTGACAAATACGCATGCTCCTACCCTTCCCTTCTCCTCCTTTGTGTTCTTGTTCCCATCCCCCACCCCATCCCATCCCCCGCTCAAACAACTCCCTCCCCCCTGCGCGGCGCAGTGCAGCTTTAGCTGCGGCAGCTCCCCATTCCCCCCAAGCTGGTTGCGCGACTATGTGTAGCTGCAGCCCCCCCCCCCCCCCCCACACACACACACACTCATATTTCCTCAATTCGGATGATGGACTGTTTCAAAGTTTAGCGTACATAAGCAATCGGATGTATATGTGCGGTTGTTTTAATTCTGATGTGGGCCATTATTACATTCAGCGAGTGATAATTGTGGATTAATTGCTGTACATTTGTATGCGGTAATTGGGTGTGAAATTAATTGCCCTTTTAAGATCAATAAAGTTGTCTGAGTCTGATTCATGTTATTTTGCCACTGTTTATAGGCCTCCCGGCCCACACTCTGAATTCTTAGATGAATTTGGTGCATCATCTCTAGCCTGTCAGCTCGTGTGGACAACATTTTGAATATTGGTGACTTTAACATTCATATAAATAAGCCTTCTGATCCCCTCTGCAAATCATTTATAGAACTTGTGGATGTGTTAGGATACCAGCAATGCATTCAGGATTCGATGCACATTAGTGGAAATACCCTGGATTTGGTTCTCGCACGTGGGTTTGCTGTCATGAACATTGACATTTTGCCTCTTACCTCAGTGGTCTCTGACCACTCATTTATTAGGTTTACATTTACGTTGCTGCGTTTAGCGGAGTGAAAACCTTGTCTACTATTGTGGCGACACATTAAACCTTCAACTATGACTGAACCCGAAGCTTAGACTGCCTGAAATTTTGGCTTCAGGTTTGGAGAATGTTCAGTCAGTAGACGGTCTTGTGGATGGCTTGAATTCAGCGCTCAAGGCTATACTTGATAAGGTTGCACCTCCTTTTAAGGCCACACCTTCCCATGCCACAGTTGCCTTGGTTCATGCGTGACCTTAGGTAGAAGGCTAGAGGTTTAGAACTGAAATGGCTTACTTCCAAATTAGAGGTGTTCCACCTTGTGTGGCATGATGCTATTTAGGCATGCACTACTGGCTACAAAGCAGACCTATTACTCTGATTTGATCAATAAAAACAAGCATAACTCAAAGTTTTTGTTTGACACAGTAGCTTTTCTTACTCATGGACAGCCACATCCACTCTCTCTTTTCAGCACAGGACATTTTGGATTATTTCGAGAAGAAAATTGAAGATATTAGGTTCAGCATATCATACCTTGGTCCAACCACCGCATCCTGCTATGGAGGTGGATGCTACCACTGAGGTGTTACCTAGATTTACAGATTTTGATAGTATCTCGCTAGGCGCACTGATGAAACTTGTGACATCAACAAAAAGCACAACCTGCTTATTTGATCCTATACCAACAAAACTGTTTAAGGACCTGCAGCCCACTCTTGGGCCAACTGTGCTGGAAATTATAAATCTCTCACTAACTTCTGGGTCTGTTCCTAAATGTTTCAAATCAGCAGTGATTAAACCTTTACTTCAGAAGTCCAATCTTGAACCTAGTGTATTGAAAAATTGTTGGCCGATATCAAATCTATCATTTTGCTGTAAGATTCTGAAAAAAATGGTTTCGCTGCAGCTAGTGGACCACCTTACTGAGAATAATCTTTTTTGAGCCACTGAAGTCTGCTTTTAGAAAATATCACTCCACAGAGACAGCTCTCAGTAAAGTGGTGAATAACCTTCTGCGAGCAATGGACTCGGACACCAGTGTGGTTCTGGTGCTTTTGGATCTCACTTCTGTGTTTGATACCATGGATCATCATTTTCTACTCGATAGGCTGCAGAATCATTTTGAGATTACTGGAACCGCCCTTGCGTGGTTGACATCATTCTCACTGTGTTTTGTACAATAACACTACCTCTGATCTTAGGGACATGAAGTTTGGGGTTCTGTAGGGATCCGTTTTAGGCCCTCTGCTCTTTTCCCTTTATTAGCACTCCTTGGGAATATACTGTGGTGTTTTGAGATTGCGTTTCATTGCTATGCTGATGATAATCAACTGTACGTGCCGATAACTGCTGGTAATCTTACTCATATAAAATCCTTAGAAGATTGCCTTGCATCAGTGAGAAGCTGGATGTCTAGTAACTTCCTACTTTTAAACTCTGATAAGACTGAAATGATGGTTCTTGGTCCAGCGAGGCATCAGCATCAATTTGACCAGCTGCCGTTTAGCTTGGGTTCGTGTGTTATACATCATACGGACTAAGTGAGGAATCTTGGGGTAATTTTTGATCCTATTAGAGACAATTACGAGGACTGCTTTCTTCCATTTGCGAAATGTAGCAAAGATTCAACCCATCCTGTCTATGGCTAATGCTGAGACTTTGATACATGCCTTTGTCTCTTCTAGATTGGACTACTGCAACGTTCTAGTTTCTGGTTTGCTGCAGTCCAACATTCGGGGTCTTCAACTGGTTCAAAATGCTGCTGCCAGACTTTTGACTCGAGGCAGAAAGTTTGACCATATTATTCCCATTTTGGCATCTCTTCACTGGCTTCCTGTTGCTGCAAGATCGGATTTTAAGGTTCTGTTTTTGGCTTTTAAAATTGTTCATGGACTTACACCTCCCTGTGTGGCTGACCTGGACAAGCATTACATACTGGCTCGGTCCCTGCACTGGCAGGGTGCAGGACTTTTGTGTTTTCCCAGAGTGAATAAAAAGTCTACGGGTCACAGAGCTTTCTCCTACCGTGCCCCAGCTCTGTGGAATGATCTCCCGGCACATATACGGCAGTGTTTTTTTTCTTGTGCTCTTTTATGTTTTGTCTTTTTATTCAATCAATCAATTTTTTTATATAGCGCCAAATCACAACAAACAGTTGCCCCAAGGCGCTTTATATTGTAAGGCAAGGCCATACAATAATTATGTAAAACCCCAACGGTCAAAACGACCCCCTGTGAGCAAGCACTTGGCTACAGTGGGAAGGAAAAACTCACTTTTAACAGGAAGAAACCTCCAGCAGAACCAGGCTCAGGGAGGGGCAGTCTTCTGCTGGGACTGGTTGGGGCTGAGGGAGAGAACCAGGAAAAAGACATGCTGTGGAGGGGAGCAGAGATCGATCACTAATGATTAAATGCAGAGTGGTGCATACAGAGCAAAAAGAGAAAGAAACAGTGCATCATGGGAACCCCCCAGCAGTCTATGTCTATAGCAGCATAACTAAGGGATGGTTCAGGGTCACCTGATCCAGCCCTAACTATAAGCTTTAGCAAAAAGGAAAGTTTTAAGCCTAATCTTAAAAGTAGAGAGGGTGTCTGTCTCCCTGATCTGAATTGGGAGCTGGTTCCACAGGAGAGGAGCCTGAAAGCTGAAGGCTCTGCCTCCCATTCTACTCGTACAAACCCTAGGAACTACAAGTAAGCCTGCAGTCTGAGAGCGAAGCGCTCTATTGGGGTGATATGGTACTACGAGGTCCCTAAGATAAGATGGGACCTGATTATTCAAAACCTTATAAGTAAGAAGAAGAATTTTAAATTCTATTCTAGAATTAACAGGAAGCCAATGAAGAGAGGCCAATATGGGTGAGATATGCGCTCTCCTTCTAGTCCCCGTCAGTACTCTAGCTGCAGCATTTTGAATTAACTGAAGGCTTTTTAGGGAACTTTTAGGACAACCTGATAATGAATTACAATAGTCCAGCCTAGAGGAAATAAATGCATGAATTAGTTTTTCAGCATCACTCTGAGACAAGACCTTTCTGATTTTAGAGATATTGCGTAAATGCAAAAAAGCAGTCCTACATATTTGTTTAATATGCGCTTTGAATGACATATCCTGATCAAAAATGACTCCAAGATTTCTCACAGTATTACTAGAGGTCAGGGTAATGCCATCCAGAGTAAGGATCTGGTTAGACACCATGTTTCTAAGATTTGTGGGGCCAAGTACAATAACTTCAGTTTTATCTGAGTTTAAAAGCAGGAAATTAGAGGTCATCCATGTCTTTATTTCTGTAAGACAATCCTGCAGTTTAGCTAATTGGTGTGTGTCCTCTGGCTTCATGGATAGATAACGCTGGGTATCATCTGCGTAACAATGAAAATTTAAGCAATACCGTCTAATAATACTGCCTAAGGGAAGCATGTATAAAGTGAATAAAATTGGTCCTAGCACAGAACCTTGTGGAACTCCATAATTAACTTTAGTCTGTGAAGAAGATTCCCCATTTACATGAACAAATTGTAATCTATTAGACAAATATGATTCAAACCACCGCAGCGCAGTGCCTTTAATACCTATGGCATGCTCTAATCTCTATAATAAAATTTTATGGTCAACAGTATCAAAATTAACATTAAATTAACATTTTCTCTGTTTTCGGTATTGTGTTGTATGAAGCGCCTTGAGACAATCTCATCTTCTGTTGGTGCTATAGAAATTAATAAATTTGATTTGATTTGACCAGAACAGGACCTGCTGATTCAAGCGCAAATCAATTGTAAACACAGTGGAGGTCGAGCTGTTTACTGAAGATTTTTTTTTTTTTCTTGTGTGTGCTTTTTTTTTTTTTTTTTTTTTTTTTTTTAATTCCAGTCTGAAGGGGATTCTGAAGCTGCTGTGGACAACACAGCCTTATGGTTTTGAGTCTTGTTTAGATGAAAGTGAGGGACCTTGGAGGAAAACCTTCAGTCTGACAGCAGTGACGATATTGGCAGAGTTGAGAACACAAAATGGTGATCAAATCAATTTTATTTATATAGCACCAAATCACAACAAACAGTTGCCCCAAGACGCTTTATATTGTAAGGCAAAAGCCACACAATAATTTCAGAAAAACCTCAACGGTCAAAACGACCCCCTATGAGCAAGCACTTGGCGAGCAGAAAGATTATAAGATATAAGATTATAAAATGAATAAATAAAGCAGGCAGTTTCGAAATGCAACAGATAAACTTCTTTTTTTTCTAGCTTTGTAGTCATAGTCGACTGATAAATTTTTTTTGAAAGTTTGTTTTACTGTCCTTGACATTAGAAAAAATGTGATGGGGAAGTGTGGATTTTTTTTTTTTTTTTCTTCAAAAAATGTACATACGTACATTTCAAATCTGAAAAATTACACGAGGGACTGAAAATATCAGTTATTTTTAAAATAAATATTGTTTCCTTTTTGAATACAGTTAATGTACTGTATGTTAGTGGCATAACACGTTATTATTAAATATTAAAACCATTCACAGAAGGAGTAAATAATATAGTCTTACCTGTCCGTTTCAATGAAATCATGTTTAAACTTATCCACCTTTACACAATGACATCTGAAAATAATTTAATTCCTTTTGTGGCTGATGGATCGAGTCTTTGCTCTTAACGAGCCACTTTGTGCTGCAAGTCAAAAAGACTCCCGTAGTTCCTCATCTGCTTGTCACGCTTCTGTCTGCATGCAATGACATTATGCCTTGATCCACAAGACAATAAAACAAAAAATATGAAATACTCAGTTTTGCCTCCATGTCAAGTGGAGAAGCCGCGGGCACCGTGCAAGTGCGCGCTCGTCAATATAAGTGTTTCCACTTATCAGAAGGATTCTGCCAGTGAGACTAACCATTCTGACACAGAAAACACAGTGCAGGTCCGACCCGAACCACTCGGTGGAAACGGGGCTGTCAGTAGCCTGTAAAAATCCATAAATTAATGGGGCTATTAAGACAATGTGCTGACGTAAATGGATTGCATTTATATAGTGCTTTTCCATCTGCATCAGACGCTCAAAGCACTTTACAAATAATGCCTCACATTCACCTCGATTTGAGGGTGCTGCCATACAAGGCGCTCACTACACACCAGGAGCAATAGGGGATTAAGTCATCCTGAAAAGAATTGTTTTTGGCACTGCTGTAATTTTATTCCTCATAATTTAAATAAGGGATTCATAATGTGATTTTTACCGATTTGATCCAAATTAACGCTGTCTGGAAATGATGTAGACTTTCAACCCCTTAAGGGGAGAAATTCAAGCAACCAGAAGCCATGACTTACATTTGGTAGTGATGTCATTGATCAGGTGGGGGCTTCCCCCAGGCTGTGCAAGGACAGTGACAGCCAATCGGCGTAAAGAAAGATGGAGTGATGTTAGCTGGCTGCTCGCTCAAACAAAATAAAGTTTATGCTAAGGGCTTATTTCTGTATAACTCTGTTTGTCTGAGGACTTTAGAGCCTGACCCAGAGAAAGTAGGTCATGGTTCTCTATCATTTGCAATCTGACAAACCAGCATTTCTGGAGAATGTGTCAAGTTTCGACTCACGGTTTTTGTCAGAAAATAAACTGTCCCAGAAATAACTGAGAAAAATAATATTACTGTTGTTTTTAAGATGATTTTATACGGCCTATACTGAAAGCTTGAACAGCTTTTTCCTTTTACTCTCCTGTGTTTGGTCCTTTGTTGTGAAGCTACCTGGCTGGTAATAGTTGGGAAAAACAGAGGGATTTGAGTCCTGCCATCTGGTGGACTTGGTCATCCGTGACCTTGCTGGCTAGTTTTCTCTTCTTTGCTAAACTCATGTACTCACTGACATTGGTTCATTTGTTTATTTGCAGTGTTGTTAACTGTGTGTGTCTGTCTGTTGCAGACATACATATTTACTGACGGTGACGACAAGGAGCTACAAGTGAAAGCAGGTATGAATCTCAGGCTTCCACCTGACTGTTCTGGTTAAAAACTACAGTTCTGACAGTAAGGAGGAAAAAAAAATCAGTCTTCACAAGATGTTGGTCCTGCCCCAAGTGTTGGTGTATGACTGATGACTGCCCTTGGTGGGACACCGGTCCATCTCAGATTAGTTCCCCAGCAGAGACCAGGACCCCTTGATAGCTGGGTGGACTGAGACGAGACAGACGGGTAGCGTGACTGGAAATTGGCATGTCCACGTATCAGTAATTCAGTAACATGAATTGCTTTCACATGTAGAGTCATTATTAGATCCCTTCCAGTTTGCCTATAGGGCTGGCTATGGAGTGGAGGATGCTACTGCCACACTTTTAAATCTTGTTTTTAAACACCTTGAGGGCAACAAAGCACATGCCAAACTTTTATTTCTTGACTTTTCATCTGCTTTTAATACTATCCAACCTCATATTTTAATCGACAAACTTGTGAATAATTTTTCTGTAGATTTTAATATTGTTGTTTGGATTTTAGATTTTTTAACAGACCGATCACAGAGAGTCAGAGTAAGTGCATGTCAGACACCCTTTTGTCCTCAACAGGATCTCCTCAGGGCTGTGTCCTTTCGCCACTTCTGTACATATTGTACACTAATGATTGTCAAAGCCATCACGAAAATCGTTTTATTTTGACATTTGCAGACGATACTGTCATTGACAGTTGGGGTTTTTCCGTAATTATTGTATGGCTTTGCCTTACAATATGAAGCGCCTTGGGGCAACTGTTTGTTGTGATTTGGCGCTATATAAATGAATTTGATTTGATTGTTAGTCTCTTACAAAATCATGAGAATAACCATGGACCGGTGGTGGAAGATTTTGTAGTGGTGTGATAAGTCATATTTACAACTAAACGTGGCTAAAACAAAAGATGTCTGTGGACTTCCGACGACAGCTCACACCAGCTCAGGCTACCTTCATTAAGGGCCAGCAGGTGGAGTCTGTGGAAACGTATAAGTATCTGGGGACTATAATTGACCACAAGCTAAATTTTAATGTTAATACTGACATGTTGTGTAAAAATGGTCAACAATATCTGTTCTGTCTTCATAAATTGTCTTATGTTCAAGTGGATAAGACTGTTATGATTCTTTTTTACAAATCTTGTATTGAGTCTGTTTTAACCTTTTCTATGTTGTGCTAGTATGGGAATCTCAGTCTTAAGGATAAAAATTCACTGGTTAAAATAGTGAAGGCCTGTGGAAAGGTACTGGGAGTACCACAGAGTACGTTGTCTGACCTATACTACAGACAAGTAAAGAGAAAAGCATTGAGTATACTGTCGAACTCTGCTCATCCTCTTTTTAGTGATTTCAATATTTACCTTCTGGCTCACGGCTCAGGTTTCCCTCTGTGAAGGGTAACAGATTTAAGTTCTCTTTTGTTCCTGCAGCCATTACTTTTCTGAACACAGGCCAAGGAAGGAGTTAAAACTGTGGAAGCATTTTAATGGACTGTATTTTTTAATGTTTGGACTGTGTAATTGTTTGTGATGCTGCACCATGGTACTGATATGTGTTCTGTGTGTCATGTGCTTTTAATGTATTCTCAAGCTGCAAAACTAATTGCCCCATGGGGGACACAAATAAAGTGAAGTGAAGTAATTTCCTTATCATGTTTGTACATGAGGCCCCAAGACCTGTGTGGATTTGCCATTGAAACATGGCGTACACCAAAACCCAGAAACTGGAGTAGGCACAAAAATAGCCGGGTGTATCAAAATGTGTGTAGGCATGGATCCAAGCACGATCCATTTAAGTACCCCCTGGAGCTGGGATTCCACGCACTGTCAGATCAGACAACATGAACACAGAAAAGAAATTATGCCCTGTGTGAGCTACAGTGGACTGGAAATGACGTGGACACATGCAGAAATAGTTTATTTGGTACCCTGTTGAATGGAATAATCATGAAACTGGAAAAGTGTGTGTGTGTGTGTGAGAGAGAGAGAGAGAATGTAAACACTGTCATCTCAGAACAGCGCACACACACACACACTGAGGTTAAAAACATGAGGTGTGCCACCATTGACAGTGGGTGACGTCACAACTTTACACACACATTTATTGACAAATTCTGAACAAAGGGAGACAATCAGTTAAGACGCCCTGCAGCTCCAGTCTCACCAACAAGAAAAAGGAAACGCATTGATAATAACAAAAAAAATTTCAATGCGCACATGCCCAAATATACTTGCGCTGCTTTACATTTGGAACAATTACACAAATACACTATTTACACAGCAAGTAGCCACCCATCGTGCACTGTGCCAGCCTCTAGCCTACATATGATGTGAACATTGATGGAATGAAAATGTTTCCTATTAACAAAAACAAATTCATCATGTGATGGTGCCTTTATAGCAATATGTGTGCAGTCAATAACTCCGATTACATTCTGGAAACCGGCTCTCGCTGCAAAATGCGCTGTAATGTTGGAATGTGATGGACCTGGATGACATTCGGATGATTGCGTTCCACACAGCTGGCATGGCTTGGCGCAAGGTTGACTGGCACACACCTGACTGATCGGCCAGCTCACGCTGGAATGCCCCTGTTGCCAGGAAGCCCAGCGTGGTCAGCACCTGTGTGGGCACAGACAACCCCGGGCCCCTCACTGTATTGCACTCTGGGCTGGCCGCATTTCTGTGCGCAACTCCAGTAACCGTAGCCTTGGTAACCATTCTTAAGAAAGTCTACACAACATACCGGTACTGTACGTAAATCTACACTACGTTACTGTACACCAAGACTCTGCAACTACACACTACACCAGGGCGAAAAATCCTATTATCAGTGCATACCACATTGATAGATTTTATTCATCCAGCTAAACTTTGCTGGCAGTGAAGCTTCAAAACCACTGAAGAAGAGGTGGGCCAAGCTTCCATGTTCAGAGGACATGTCTACATTTTCTTTCACCTCCAAGTTCTTTCAAGACTGTGGCACTGTCACCTACTTAAGTTCTCTCATGACTGTGGCACGTTAATGAAGTCCATTAACTCCTGGAAATGATGTATTCTGACTTTTTCCCCAATGTATCAAATCCATCTGCATGTCACTCTGTAGCTTCATGGAGCCAAGCTCTGTGTGTGTGTGTGTGTGTGTGTGTGTGTGTGTGTGTGTGTGTGTGTGTGTGTGTGTGTGTGTGTGTGTGTGTGT
The DNA here is from genome assembly GCF_902500255.1 of Thalassophryne amazonica. Lineage (NCBI taxonomy): Eukaryota > Metazoa > Chordata > Actinopteri > Batrachoidiformes > Batrachoididae > Thalassophryne > Thalassophryne amazonica. The sequence goes on from NC_047120.1 coordinate 9,352,191, forward strand.
GTGTGTGTGTGTGTGTGTGTGTGTGTGTGTGTGTGTGTGTGTGTGTGTGTGTGTGCGCGCGCAACAATGCAGCTGTGATGAGGCAGCAGCTTCTGTCCTATGTCTGGAAACCTGAGTGCTGTTACCATTTTGAGGATGTTCACCATGTTTTTGTACATTTATACATGAGGCCCCTGCTCTGTAATAATTCTTAATGGTGTATTTTTACTTCAAACTAAAGCTCGTTTTCTGCTTTAAAGAAGCTGGATCCAACATCAAGTGAATGCTGGAAAAGAGGTATGGGCCGTTGTTGAGTTGAATGTTTGTAGATTAATGGATGGTGTCCTCTTCGTTTATGAACAGAGGAATGAGCGTCCTGATGGACTCAGGCTGAGGACTTGGTCTTTGGTCTTTTTAAAATACCGCCTTCAGGTTTTTGCGTGTACAACCAACATGTACTTTTTGTGAAACAGTGAAGTCACAGTCCCACCTCCCTAACCTCAGCCTTAACCCCAGCCACAAGATGTCACGTCTGTCTCTGCTGAGTGTCTTGGATACTGCGCCTGAAACGCATCTGTTATATCTGCATATTTGGATTAACATGATTCCCTGGCGTCATCATTCTCTTGTGCTTCAGTCCATTTATAATCCACTGTGACTCCAAGCAGAAGTTCCACTTTTTATGCTCATGCTCCATGTCGTCTTCTCTGTGTTTTGTGGGACAGTTAAAGCGCCACATACAGGCCTGGCATATATACTACAGTATTGTTTTCAGTGATTTCCTGTGGACGCAGATATTTCTTGAAACAGTGCCGTGTTTAGGAAACGCTTTTTGAAAACAAAGAGAAAGATCATATCTACTTAAGACCTCGGTGAGTGTCTTCTGGACAACTGCCACCTCAGCGGCCTTCCCCATGGTTCTGGTCATGTGGACTGAACTAGACTGACCGATTCATTGTTTTTATACTGTAGAAATACTGAGCTACATAAACTGCAAATAAAATATTCTAATATTTTGAGATACACATTTTTCAGCCGAAAAAAAAAACCCACTTTGATTTTACCGATACACTTATGAACCACTAGTGGTCTGCGGACCACTCTTTGAGAAAGCTTGGTCTAGAATATCTAAAATTAAACTTTCTGAAATAGCTGACAATATTCATGATGTTTTCAAATTTTTAGATGCCTCTGTATTTACTGACATATATCTCAGGTCAAGAAACTGCACCACACGTTTATTGAATCTGATTTGTATTTTTTGTGTTTGGACACTTTTCTTTGCCCGACTGTTGCTGAGTCAGTGAAGCATGATGGCATCTTCTGCTGTGTCTTTGTCAGGAGTCAACATCATCAACACCAACTGCTCGGCTGCTCACACGCGTCAGGCTCTGTGCTGCAAGATGTCTGTGGAATACGACAAATTCATCGAATCCCAGAAAAAGTGAGTCATAAACTAAAATTTCACAGGTAATTCTGATGCCAGACTGTGCAGTGATGTAACTGTCCAAAGGCATAAATAAATCCTCTTCAATCTGTGCGCTCCACCACTAAAACGTAGAATGACAAAGTTCTCAGCATGGCCTTTACCCACTTGAACAAGTGAAGATGAAGGAGCTCTGTGCACTAAAATTATTACCATCCTTTTAAATTTTCAGTTTTCATGCTCGCCATGAGTCAGGACAGAATTCATGGACAGGATATCGAAGTGTAGTCGGGGAGGGGGGTTTCCAGTTTGATGGGCTCAGGGTATCATCACTGCTTTTTGCAGATGATGCGGTCCTATTGGCTTCATCGGCCTGTGACTTTTAACACTCACTTGGCTGTGAACATCGGTTCGCAGCTGAGTGTGAAGTGGCCGGGATTGAGGATCAGCACCTCTAAATCTGAAGCCATGGTTCTCAGCAGGAAACCGATGGATTGCCTACTCTGGGTAGGGAATGAGGTGTTGCCCCAAGTGAACAAGTTCAAGTACCTCCGAGTCTTGTTCACGAGTGAGGGGACAATGGAACATGAGATTGGCCAGAGAATCGGTGCAGCAGGGGCGGTGTTGCATTTGCTCTACCGTACTGTTGTGACAAAAAGAGAGCTGAGCCAAAAGGCAAAGCTCAATCTGGTCAGTCTTTGTTTCTACTCATCTATGGTCATGAGGGTTGGGTCATGACTGAAAGAACAAGATCATGGGTACAAGTGGCTGAAATGGGCTTCCTTAGGAGGGTGACTGGTGTCTCCCATAGAGATAGGGTGAGAAGCTTGGTCATCTGTGGGGAACTCGGGAGTAGAGCCGCTGCTTCTTCACGTTGAAAGGAGCCAGCTGAGATGGTTTGGGCATGTGGTAAGGATGCTCCCTGGATGCCTCCCTAGGGAGGTGTTTCAGGCACGTCCATCTGGGAGGAGACCCCGGGGAAGACCCATGACTAGGTGGAGAGATTATAGCTCCGCACTGGCCTGGGAACGCCTTGGCATCCCCCAGTCAGAGGTGGTCATTGTGACCCAGGAGAGTGAAGTCTGGGGTCCCCTGCTGGAGCTGTTGCCCCCGCAAGCCAATCCCGGATAAGTGGTTGAAGATGAGTTATGAGTGAGTGACTGCTTGTCACTAAACTCGTGCATTTATTTGTTTTAATACTGTTGAAATTGCGATGGATGAAACAATTTCCCATTTTGACAACACAACGGTGTGCCATTTATTTCTGTTTTGGTTCACACAACACTCAGACTTTATAGAACAGCTTGGCCCCGCCCATTAGCCACAGGGGTCCTGAATGGAAAACATTAATTGGGCCGAGACACTTTGGTGTGTGCTTCACACATGTCAGTGTTATGTCAGTGTTTTGTCACTTGCAAAACAGGGAACACACTTTAACCACAGCTGATGACACGTAGTAGAGTGAATTATGTCCATAATGTCCATTACATGTTCATTGTCCGCCACATATGCTCCCCCCCAAGAATTTGCCATAAGCAAAAAGAATAGTTGTCATTGAGGGAGCGTGCGAATAATCTGACTGCAATGAATTCTCCGTATCAGAGCGCTGGAGGCACTGTGGGATAAGGGAACCACAGGCATCCCCCGTGGGGTCTCGGGCAAGCTACATTATGTAGCAGTTTGTGCTCGAACGCTTGAAGTGATCTACTGAAATGTGCTCAGCTTTGCTGCCTATGTTGACCACAAAGTTTTTGTCCCCTTTCTTGAATATGTGAAATGGGGCATCATAGGGTGATGGCAAATAAAGACTTGTTCCGCTGACTGCAGGCGTGAAGGAGTGTAGGAAGAAGGAAGGCCATGCTGTAAAGTAGGCACGGGCACGAAAAGCCTAACCTTGTCCTGAAGCTCACTCCATTGGTGGGCAGCCAACTAGGGGGTGGTGGTGCCATGAATGAAATCTTCTGGAACCCGCAGTGGTTGACCATAACCACCTCCGCTGATTGAGGACTGGAGGTCCTCTTTAGGGGCAGTTCGTAGGCCCAGCATGACCCACGGGAGTCTGTCCACCCAACTGCCATCTGTAGGGATGGGTATTGATAAGATTTTATCGATATCGATGCCATTATCAATTCTGCTTATCGATCCGATTCCTTATCGATTCCCTTATTGATACCTCATGAATTTTGTACTAAAAGTAGGCTTTACAGGTTTTCTATGTATTTCACTGAGTCTTAAAGTAAATAAATATGAAATTGGTCACTGTATCCTTGATCTCTGGACATAAATAAAAATAAACAAAACGGTATTTCGCTTTAAAGTTATTAATTCAGACTGGGTTCTATCATTCTAACTTGACTCGTCAGAGAGCCGCGCAACGTTTGGAGCTGTGTGAACAGAACGGAGGACGATTCTCGTTTCTTTCTCGCAACAAGACAGGAGTCCCAGTTAGTAACTTTAATCTGCACAAAAGTGACTCACGATTGACATTCAGGGATGAAAGTGGTGAAAAACAAAAAAAGCTGAAACCCAAAATTACCCCCCAACACCACCTGCACGAAAATGTTTGAATTCTAGAAGCTCTGAAATGCAATCTGGGACTATTCCAGATGATAAACTGGAGTGAGTGCAGCATCCATTTAGGTGAGAAAAAAAAAACAACTTTCCTTATTCAAATTCATTCCAGTAGTATTCTGCTCTTACTAGGATGCAGCAGTTTTCTAGCTTGGCAGATAGTTCTGGAGGAAATCACTGAAGAAATTAACACATTGAAAATATGGTTTGACCGAAACAAACTGTCATTAAACTTAAATAAGACAGGGATGAAATGGAGGTGTAAGAGTCACTAGGTGTTCACAGGAAACACTTATTTATGTATGTATGTATGTATGTATATATATATATATATATATATATATATATATATTTATTTATTTATTTATGTATGTTCATTGTTAGTTGCTTTTATATTTTCTGTTGTGTTTCTATTCCGGTTCTTTTTGTCTCTTTCTCTAAAATTGTATATAATAATTATTAGATTAATATATAAACAAAAATAAATTTAAGAAATATTACAATTTGAAAACAAATGCACCCGAACGTGATGACAGCTGCAACTGCTTAATGCTAACTTTTAACATTGAAAATGCCATAGACTTGCTAACGCATTAGCATCAGTCCCGTTTTTAAGTTATAAAATACATCTATCAACTGTTTCAGAAGACGATAACAGGTCGGTTTAACATAGAAAAGGTAAATAATACTCACAGATGCTCTTTAGGGTTTCAGCGGGGGAAAATTAAGTGAAAGAAAGAATAAACGAAGCAATAGATCGAAACATTGCTTCAATCTGAAAACCACTGCTTCGATTGGTTCAAAGCAAAGCCGCGCTGCAGAAAAGTTGATTACGGACCCGCTGCAGGGTCTGTCCTTAGTGACTCTGTCCCCGCGGAAGTCAATGGTGGTTGAACCAAACTAGGAGTTAGCTGGTTTGATGATCAGCCCGTGAAGGCTGAGGCATTCAAACAGTAACCACAGGTGGGACAAGTGTTCCATTTGGGAGGAACTGGCTACGAAGATTTCTTCTAGGTACACAAACAAGAATGGCAGGTCACGTAGTACAGAGCCCATGAGGTACTGGAAGGACTGGGCAGTGTTCTTAAGGCCAAACACCTCACTTTCAAATGTTAGAATGATTGGGGCACATTTGCTTAAGATATAATGTAAAATATACATTATATGGGGTTTTCAATGTTAAATTTAGATGGCCACAAAATCTGTAATCTGAATCCGATCTGCATCAGTCGATGAAGGATACCATCCTACATAACGCTTTCAAATATGAAAGATATTTGATCTTTGTTGACAGAGTTATGAATTTTTTTTTAAATTCATTCACTGTTAAAGCACAGGGATTTTTCCAAGGTTTTTTTTTTTTTTTTTTTTTTTTTACCTTGCCGTTGGACCTATGACCTTGAAATTTTACAATATATAATACAATATATGAAAAATTGTGGTCTCCAGGATCTTCACAAACAGACAGTCATGGGCGAAAACATAACTGTGGCGGTAAAAAGACACAACATCTATGTCTGCTTCCACACCAGCTCCAAGAAAAGACTTTTGACTCGGAATCTTCACAATAGGCATATGCATTTGGCCCGTAGATGGTGCTGTACTTCATGATCCTGACTGTGTGTGTTTCAGGTGGTTCTGCCATGTGGATGATGATAATTATGTTGTCCTGCCCAGCCTGCTGCGGCTGCTGTCCTCCTATCACCACAGCCAGGACGTGTACCTGGGCCGGCCCAGTCTAGACCACCCCGTGGAGGCAGCAGAGAGAGTGAAGAGCGACGGCTCGGTCAGTGCGGCGCTTTGTGTCTATGAATGTCTCCGTCCTCACGTCAACATTTATCGAGGGGTAACACAGGCTCCCTGGAAGTCTGACACACAGGCTGATTTTTGAAGACAGAGTGTTAAATACATAGTGTAAAAGATGTTAACAACCCCAGTCAGAAGGTTTTCCTGCTGCAGGTGAACAAATTAAAGCCATCCATCGATTGAACAAATCAATGACGTTCTGACCTGGGACTGTCATGACTGAGCGTAGTCAGTGTGTTTATAGATTGTGGACAAAGACATAATTCTCTGTCCCAGTCCTTTGTAACACTGGTGCCTGTTTTCTGATCCTCTTTGGATTGTTCACTTGTAAACCAGGTTTCAGTTTGGCTGAAACTCGCCACAGTTGTCAGTTTTATTGGGCATGGTTTAAGTCTAGGAATCTGTGCTTGGGTGTCTCTCAGAAAACACCTGAGGGAGTTTTTCCTGACCACTGTTGCCTATGTACTTGACCTTGGGGTTGGGAGTTGGTAAGGTTAGACCTTACTCTTGTGAAGCAACTTGAGGTGACATTTGGCGCTATATAAATAAACTGAATATCCACGGTATGCTTATTTTTTCCCCCATATGAAAATCAATTTTTAAATTCCAGGATTTACAAGTTACTTTGGATTCTTTGGGGAGATTCTGAGGAGGAGCAGGACTTGGTGCGTTTTTCTGGGTCTGGCCTGCTGTGCAGGTGCCTCAGGTTCTACACGGCATGGTGGACATAGCTTTCTGTCTTTGGTTGTTTTGAAACGCTGACACAATCACAGATGCCTTTTGTTGTGCTGGATGTTTTCAGGATTTCTCTGGAAAACTAAGTGCAGGGGTGTGATTCTTCCAGATAAATCCGGCTTTTCCGACCTGAAAATGAGGCGCTCGTGAATCATGCAGATTCTGTTTTTTGGGGGGTGGAGTGGGAGGGGGTTGCATGTCAGGTGCACACGCCGGGTTGGTGTTGGTAAACATAATGACACTCCACAAATAGTCCATTCATTTGTCACGATGAAAGCAGAGCTCCACCAAAGAGCCTCCAGTCACTGCAACAGGTTATCTGATGAGTTCTAGAATTTTGGACGTGTGTGGAGAACTATTTCTTTCTTAGCTGAAGCTGAAAATGGGACAAAATACATTTAAAGTGGAGTTCCTGTTTTCATTTTGACAAGTATAATAAATTCTGTAGTCTGCTCCAAACACGACCTGGTAAATTATGCCTAAAGAATAACTCCCCGATATGGTTACACCAAGACCCGATAAGCAAGACAGGAAAAAAAAAAAACGATTCCGTGCCCAACAATCAGCTTCAGTTGAGAAGACAGATGGAAACACGAATGATTCAGGCACGCAAAGCCAATATTGGTCTTTCCTTTTTATATGCAGGTGTACTTAAACTTAATCAAGTCATCCATTGATCATTTTTGGTGTAGTGCCATTAACATTAATGTTAAGCAATTCTGGGATAGCAAAATAACATTAAACACTGCAAGCCAGGTTAGCAAAAACCTAGCTATGCTAAATGGTAACCAGCACTTCACTACATTGAAGTTCAAGAAAGCCAACTTAGAAACATTTGCTTTATGTATGGTTTCTATCACTGAAATGGTTTTACATATAGCATCCCTTTATAGGTAGAACTGGAGAAGTTGTATATTGTTTTAACCCCGATATACAGTGGTCCCTCATTTATTGCGGGAGTTCCATTCTAAAAATAACCCGCGATAAGCGAAATCCGCAAAGTAGTCAGCGCTATTTTTTTGCAATTGTAATAGATGTTTTAAGGCTGTAAAACCCCTCACTACACACTTTATACACTTTTCTCAAACAGGCATTAACATTTTCTCACTTTTGTCTCCTGTGTAAACACTCTTTTTTTTCTTCTGGGCGAGAAGATTATAAACAGACACACGCAGAACTCTCCCTTTACTCACTGCCTCCGGAGGTACGGATGCGGGACCCGCAATGAATCCAAGTCCTCTCTCGGTGGCCACAGAGCTCTGCGGCTGCGGTCAACATCCGCATCAAAACAGCGAGCGTAGTCTCTGGACCTGTTACCAGATTTGCCGCAGCTCCGCACAGCAGACAGGAGGGCGGTGTGAGTGTCCCACTGCTGCGTTTACCGAGCCCGCAGACTCAGTAAGCACATCGGAGGCAGTGAGAGCAATCGCGGTGATGCCGACCGGTGCCGCGACTGGCCCGCCTGATAAGGACACAGAACACAATGCTCTGTTAAAAAAAAAAAAGCATGCAAAATTGCACTAAAAAAAAAAATCCACGAAACTGCAAGGCCGTGAAAGGTGAACCGCGTTATAGCGAGGGACCACTGTATTTCCCCCCGTGAACACGCATGACTCTCCACTGTTTTTCAGGCTGTCAAATCATACAGATGTATTTCTTAGATTTTTCAGTTATATCGATGACAACACTTATAAGCGTGCACAAACAAGACTGTTTTTAACTGGCTGCATTCACAGTGAATGTGAACATGCACTACGTTTTCTCATAGTGGACAGCAGCTGCTGTGACTGCATAAAAATTATCACCTAATTTCTTGGATTTTTCACAGGTCTGTCGATGACGATACTCATGTGTGCACTACACTGAGCCTCTAGCAGAGACAAACATGCTGCATGAAGAAATCAAGTGCATCCCTCCCTTCTTCTATGGTGTTTAACGGCAGCAGGCATCCTTATTGTTGCGTTGCTACCACCTTCCACATCAGTCCGTTATAGTGTTACTAAATCCTCTAGATGAGTCCAATGTGTTTCAAGTATTCGAAAAGCCAACACATTCCACTCCCACTTGATCCTATGTCTAAAATACTTCCTACAGAAATGTCTTTCAGGCCTGTTCTTCTAAATTCTGAGAGAAGCTCTTGCCTTTCTCTGGAATATTTATTACAATACATGAGGACATGGTGCACTGTCTCTGCTGTGGATATTCCAAACATAGTCCATCCTGGTGCTTTCCTGGGACGAAGACAGTACTGTTCTAGAAAGTATGTCCAATTCTCACTCGAGCAATAGTGACTCCATCCTTACCTTTCCACCTGTTTTTTTTTTTTTTTTTTTTGTCTACAAGTCCTTCCTGAATCTGTTGCTCTACTAGCTATTAAAAATACAGTGGGGAAATAAGTATTTGATCCACTGCCAATTTTGCAGGTTTTCCCACCTATAACCAGCAAGAATTCTGTCTCTCACAGATCTGTTAATTTTTCTTTAAGAAGCCCTCGTATTATGCACTCTATCTGTATTAATTGCACCTGTTTGAACTTGTTACCTGTATAAAAGACACCTGTGCACACACTCAATCAATCACACTCTAACCTATCCACCACAGACAAGACCAGAGAGCTGTCTAAGGACACCAGGGACAAAACTGTAGACCTGCACAAGGACAACAGGCAAGCAGCTTGGTGAGAAGACAACAACTGTTATGATTATTTATTATAAAGTGGAAGAAACATAAGATGACTGTCAATCTCCGTCGGTCTGGAACTCCATGCAAGATCTCACTTCTTGGGGTAAGGATGATTCTGAGAAAGCTCAGAACTATACAGGAGGACCTGGTCAGTGACCTGAAGAGCTGGGACCACAGTCGCAAAGATTATATTAGTAACACATAACACCGTCATGGTTTAAAATCCTGCAGGGCAACAAAGTCCCCCTGCTCAAGCCAGCACATGTCCAGGCCGTTTGAAGTTCACCAGTGATCATCTGGATGATCCAGAGGAGGCATGGGAGAAGGTCATGTGGTCATATGAGACCAAAATAGAGCTTTTTGGAATCAACTCCACTTGCCATGTTTAGAGGATGAGAACAACCCCAAGAAAAGTGTGCCAACCGTGAAGCATGGGGGTGGAAACATCATACTCTGGGGGTGCTCTTCTGCAAAGGGGACAGGATGACTGCACCGTATTGAGGGGAGGATGGATGGGGTCATGTATTGCGAGATTTTGGCAAACAACCTCCTTCCCTCAGTAAGAGCACTGAAGATGGGTTGCGGGTGGGTCTTCCAGCATGACAATGACCCCAAACACACAGCCAGGGCAACTAAGGAATGGCTCCATAAGAAGCATTTCAAGGTCCTGGAGTGGCCTAGCCAGTCTCCAGACCTGAACTCAATAGAAAATCTTTGGAGGGAGCTGAAGCTCCAAACCTGAAAGATCTGGAGAAGATCTCTATGGAGGATTCGACCAAAATCCCTGTTGCACTGTGTGCTATCTTGGTCAAGAACTACAGGAAACGTCTGACCTCTGTAATGTCAAACAAATGTTTCTGTACCAATTAAGGTCTGTTTTTCTGGGGGATCAAATACTTATTTCATGCCATAAAATGCAAATTAATTATTTAAAAAATCATACATTGTGATTTTCAGGATTTTTTTTTTTTCTAGATTCTGTCTCTGAGTTGAAGTGTACCTACAATAAAAAAAAATACAGACCTCTCCATTCTTTGTAGGTGGGAAAACCTACAAAATTGGCAGTGGATCAAATACTTATTCCCCCCACTGTAAATACCTACCCTTAGTCTCCTACTCCCAGCGTTTTTGATGCTGTAATTTAATTTCCCTCTTGTCAATACACTTACCCTCTCCTTTGGGAACATTGATACTGTTGTCTATGTTTTCATTTGTCACAGCTTTTTTGGCCAACCTGTCCACCTTCTCATCGGTTGGGATATGATATGGGGCGGATTCATATTTGTGCGCCTGAATGGATCATCTGCTTTCATGTCAGGGAATCTCCTCTCTTGACTTTAGGTGTCTGTGAAGTTCTGGTTTGCCACAGGTGGAGCTGGTTTCTGCATCAGCCGAGGGCTTGCACTGAAGATGAGTCCATGGGCCAGGTGAGTACTTCTCACAGATGGGTTTCTCTGTGTTGTACCCTGAAGCCATAATGGGGGTGGGTGGGTATAGTATCTGGGAGGAGATAATGGTGCCATGAGGTCTCTGGACTGAGGTGTGGAGATGCCAATACCTGTGCGGTAGAATGAAGGTCGATGGATTCCTATCTCTGGTCAGCCTCTCTGTCATGGACAGTAATGAAAGAATTCAAAAATATGAACAAATGTAGCAAAAAAAAGTTATATACAACTATTTACATTAAAATGCTTCAGGCACATATACAACCCCTGGCAAAAATTATGGAATCACCGACCTCGGAGGATGTTCATTCAGTTGTTTAATTTTGTAGAAAAAAAGCAGATCACAGACATGACACAAAACTAAAGTCATTTCAAATGGCAACTTTCTGGCTTTAAGAAACACTATAAGAAATCAAGAAAAAAAATTGTGGCAGTCAGTAACGGTTACTTTTTTAGACCAAGCAGAGGGAAAAAAATATGGACTCACTCAATTCTGAGGAATAAATTATGGAATCACCCTGTAAATTTTCATCCCCAAAACTAACACCTGCATCAAATCAGATCTGCTCGTTAGTCTGCATCTAAAAAGGAGTGATCACACCTTAGAGAGCTGTTGCACCAAGTGGACTGACATGAATCATGGCTCCAACACGAGAGATGTCAATTGAAACAAAGGAGAGGATTATCAAACTCTTAAAAGAGGGTAAATCATCACGCAATGTTGCAAAAGATGTTGGTTGTTCAGTTAGCTGTGTCTAAACTCTGGACCAAATACAAACAACATGGGAAGGTTGTTAAAGGCAAACATACTGGTAGACCAAGGAAGACATCAAAGCGTCAAGACAGAAAACTTAAAGCAATATGTCTCAAAATCGAAAATGCACAACAAAACAAATGAGAAACGAATGGGAGGAAACTGGAGTCAACGTCTGTGACCGAACTGTAAGAAACCGCCTAAAGGAAATGGGATTTACATACAGAAAAGCTAAACAAAAGCCATCGTTAACACCTAAACAGAAAAAAAACAAGGTTACAATGGGCTAAGGAAAAGCAATCGTGGACTGTGGATGACTGGATGAAAGTCATATTCAGTGATGAATCTCGAATCTGCATTGGGCAAGGTGATGATGCTGGAACTTTTGTTTGGTGCCGTTCCAATGAGATTCATAAAGATGACTGCCTGAAGAGAACATGTAAATTTCCAGAGTCATTGATGATATGGGGCTGCATGTCAGGTAAAGGCACTGGGGAGATGGCTGTCATTACATCATCAATAAATGCACACGTTTACGTTGATATTTTTGACACTTTTCTTATCCCATCAATTGAATGGATGTTTGGGGATGATGAAATCATTTTTCAAGATGATAATGCATCATGCCATAGAGCGAAAACTGTGAAAACATTCCTTGCAAAAAGACACATAGGGTCAATGTCATGGCCTGCAAATAGTCCGGATCTTAATCCAATTGAAAATCTTTAGTGGAAGTTGAAGAAAATGGTCCATGACAAGGCTCCAACCTGCAACGCTGATCTGGCAATAGCAATCAGAGAAAGTTGGAGCCATATTGGTGAAGAGTACTGTTTGTCACTCATTAAGTCCATGCCTCAGAGACTGCAAGCTGTTATAAAAGCCAGAGGTGGTGCAACAAAATACTAGTGATGTGTTGGAGCGTTCTTTTGTTTTTCATGATTCCATAATTTTTTCCTCAGAATTGAGTGATTCCATATTTTTCCCTCTGCTTGGTCTAAAAAAGTAACCGTTACTGACTGCCACTATTTTTTTTTTTCCTGATTTCTTATAGTGTTTCTTAAAACCAGAAAGTTACCATTTGAAATGACTTTAGTTTTGTGTCATGTCTGTGATCTGCTTTTTTTTCTACAAAATTAAACAATTGAATGAACATCCTCCGAGGCCGGTGATTCCATAATTTTTGCCAGGGGTTGTATACAGTGAAATGTGTCTTCCATGTTTAACCACCTTAATTACAGTCAGACTCAATCCAACCACTAGGGGCTGTGTGCAGCCAGAGTTAGGCACACAATGTGCCAGAGTTAGGCACATTGGGACCAGCTGCCTTGGTCAGTGACAGAGAAAAGAGCAGACCCTAAATAGCCGTGTCTTTGATATTGGGAGATCCAAACTGTCACTTTGGACCTGAGGTTGATTTTAATGCCAGGGGTAAATGTGTCTTTGTGTCCTTGAAAAATCATGAATGTTGTTTTTCAGTTTGGGGAACTTCATCAGTACAGCGGAGAAGATCCGTCTGCCTGACGATTGTACTGTAGGCTACATCATTGAGGCCTTGCTGGAGGTGATGCTGACACACACCCTGCTATTCCATTCCCACCTAGAAAACCTGCAGAAGCTCCCGGCAGCCACAGTGCTGCAGCAGGTCAGTGTGCTTCTTCTTATTTTTACCAGTTGAACTACTTCACTGTTTGGATTCTCACTCACTCATCTTCAGCCGCTTATCTGGAATTGGATTGCGGGGGCAACAGCTCCAGCAGGGAACCACAGACTTCCCTTTCCTGGGCCACATTGACCCCCTCTGACTGGAGGATCCCGAGGCGTTCCCAGGCCGGTGTGGAGATATAATCTTTCCACCTAGTCCTGGGTTTTCCCCAGGATCTCTTCCCAGATGGATGTTCCTGGAACACCTCCCTAGGGAGATGCCCGAACCATCTCAGCTGGCTCCTTCCAATGCGAAGGAGTAGTGGCTGTTCTCTGAGCTCCCCATGGATGACCGAGGTTCTCACCCTGTCTCTAAGGGAGACACCTGCCACCCTCCTGAGGAAGCCAATTTCCATGACCATAGGTGAGAGTAGGAATGAAGGTTGACCAGTAGATAGAGAGCTTCACCTTTTGGCTCAGTTCCCTTTTCGTCACAGCAGTGCGGTAGATTGAATGCAACACCGCCCTTGCTGCAGTGATTCCTGGCCAGTCTCGCGCCATTGCCTCATGAACAAGACCCCGAGGTACTTGAACTCCTTCACTTGGGGCAAGATCGCATTCCCTACCCGGAGTAGGCAATTCATCGGTTTCCTACTGAGAACCATGGCCTCAGATTTAGAGGTGCTGATCCTCATTCCAGCTGCTTCACACTCAGCTGTGAACCGATCCAGAGTGTGTTGGAGGTCACAGGCCAATGAATCCAACAGGACCACATCATCTGCAAAAAGCAGCAATGAGACCCTGGGCCCACCAAATTGGAAACACTCCTCCCTCCTACTATGTCTCTATGTCCTGTCCATGAATAGCACCAACAGGATTGGTGACAAGGCGCAGCCCTGGCAGAGGCCAACCCCCATGACTCTGACTTATTGCGGGGCACCTGAACACAACTCTCGTTTTGTGGGTACAGAGATTGGCATTTCTTTATGGATGTCATCAACCACCGGGGTCTTGCCACTGCGGTGTTGTTTGACTACCTCAGTGACTTCCACCAGGGAAATTGGTGATAATCCTCCATCAGCTTCCAGATCTGCCCTATTATAGAGGGTGCTCCGGTCTGATGCAGGAGTTCCTCAAAGTGTTCCTTCCAGTGGCAGATTACATCCTCAATTGAGGTCAACAGAGTCCCATCCTTACTTTAGACAGCTTGGATGGTTCCCCGTTTCCCCCTTCTGAGGTGCCTCACAGTCCACCGGAAGTCCTTCTCCATGGTTATTCAGAACTGCTCCCACACCGGCTGCTTTGCCTCCCCCACAGCAGAGGCTGATGCCCTTCCATCTGCTTGGTACCTTGCAACTGCCTCCAGAGTCCCCAGAGGTAACATGCCCCGAAAAGACTCCTTCAGTTGAACGGCTTTTCTGACCACCAATGTCCACCATGCTGTTTGAGGGTTGCCTCTCCTTGAGGCACCTAAGACCTGCAGGCCACAGCTCCCCGCTTCAGCAATGGAAGCTTTGAGCATTGCCCATTCTGGTTCAATGCCCCCAGCCTCCACAGGGATGCTAGAAAAGCTACGCCGGAGGTGCGAGTTGATGGACAGTGGACAACTCCACATGTTCTCAGTCCACTCACACTATCCGTTTGGGCTTACCAGGTCTGTCCAAGGTCCCCCCCACCCTCTGATCCAACTCACCACCAGATCAGTTGACAACTCTGCCCCTCTCTTCACCTGAGTGTCCAGAACATGCGGCCTCAGATCAGATGATAGAATCACAAAATCGAACCATCGGCCGAGGGTTCTCTGGTACCATGTACATTTATGAGCATCCTGATATTCAAACATGGTGTTTGTTATGGACAGTCCATAACTAGCACAGAAGTCCAGTAACAAACGACCATTTAAGGTCCGTCCAACAGCGATGTCGGTGGCATAATCCTCTCATTTGATGTTGAAAATGCGTCTAAGTTTGCTCTGATTGAATCTTTTGAGTTTCTACATTGTCCGTGTTTCACATCCGTTGAGGATGGTGGAGAGAACTACTGCCTGGTAGACCATGGGTTTTATCTTTTTATTGAGGTTCTTTGATTTGCAAAACACGAGAGAGGAGTTTCCCCAAAGACAAGCGAATTAGGATTTTGATATCGTTTTCAGATTTGCCATTTGATTATGCAGTGCCTCACAGATACAGAAAATTCATGACATTCTCAAGAGGTGTTCCTTCTATTTTCACATCACAGTTCGACACAGACTGGCCAAGGATCTGTTGGACAAGAACCTTCATCAGTTTGATGTTCACTTTGAGTCCAAAAAACAGTGTGTGCACTGACAAACTTATTGATGGATACTTGAGTCTTCTGTCTGAGTTGGAGCAGCCACGTAGTCTGCATACTGGAGTTCAGTAATTCTGGTGTTTTGAACGAGTCTACTTGAGTGAAAATTTGCAAGAAAATACCACCATCCAAACAGTAGTTGATGTTGATCCTGGGGTTTTCAGCAGTGGTGGGCACAGCTAACTGAAAAGTTAGTTTTGATATCCGCTGACTGAAAAGTTACCTTTTATAACACTAAACCAATAAATCGCTAAAAAATTTAGCTGAAGTTACAGCTAGCAGCTAACTTTTAGTACTGACTCAGCACACTGTCGACTACTGGTAAGCCATTTTTGAGTTTTAGCACCACAGGGGCTTCTGAGTAAATTCAAAGACAATCACAAACCCAAAACAAACAACAAACCAGAGCTTTTGTCTGTATGCACCCTGCCAGCTGCTGTAAAGACGTGCCATTTACCTTTCACACACAACAATACAGACTGTGGCAGAAGACATCAAATGCAAGGCACTTTTCACTCATGGTCACAACATAACTCTTCACCAAACTACAACCCCTGGCAATAATTATGGAATCACCAGCCTCGGAGGATGTTCATTCAGTTGTTAAATTTTGTAGAAAAAAGCAGATCACAGACATGACACAAAACTAAAGTCATTTCAAATGACAACTTTCTGGCTTTCATTTCAAATGGCAACTTTCTGGCTTTAAGAAACACTATAAGAAATCAGGAAAAAAAATTGTGGCAGTCAGTAACGGTTACTTTTTTAGACCAAGCAGAGGGAAAAAAATATGGACTCACTTAATTCTGAGGAATAAATGATGGAATCACCCTGTAAATTTTCATCCCCAAAACTAACACCTCCATCAAATCAGATCTGCTCGTTAGTTTGCATCTAAAAGAGAGTGATCACACCTTGGAGAGCTGTTGCACCAAGTGGATTGACATGAATCATGGCTCCAACACGAGAGATGTCAGTTGAAACAAAGGAGAGGATTATCAAACTCTTAAAAGAGGGTAAATCATCACGCAATGTTGGAAAAGTTGTTGGTTGTTCACAGTCAGCTGTGTCTAAACTCTGGACCAAATACAAACATGGGAAGGTTGTTAAAGGCAAACATACTGGTAGACCAAGGAAGTCATCAAAGCGTCAAGACAGAAAACTTAAAGCAGTATGTCTCAAAAATCGAAAATGCACAACAAAACAAATGAGGAACGAATGGGAGGAAACTGGAGTCAACGTCTGTGACCGAACTGTAAGAAACCGCCTAAAGGAAATGGGATTTACATACAGAATGTTGTGTGGGCCGCCAGAAGAGGAGGTACTGCTGGCCCACCACCAGAGGGCACCCTGCCTGAAGAGTGGGCTTCAGGCACGAGGGGGCGCTGGTGACAGCTGTCACTCATCAACTATGACAGCTGTCACCGATTATCTGCACTTCACCCTGGATAAAAGCAGGATGACACCTCCACCACGTCGCCGAGATATCGTACTTCTTTGGAGGTAACTTTCTCTGCCTGCATATTATAATAAGTGATTTCAAGAGCTACTTTATTGCAGCTGTGTACCCAGAGGACCGGCGTGGGCCGCGACTGTTTTGTTCTACTTCCCACCAGATAAGTGGTTACTCAGACGCTGCACGAGTGTGTGTTAGAGGTGGAGGTGGAATTCCCACCGTTGTTATTACGGGGTGTACACACACCCACACTTGACTGTCTTTGCTCTTCGCCAGCAGTACCAGATCCGACACGCTGAGACGGTTGCCACCTGGGTGACTCGAGACCTGGCGGCTCCAGTATCCTTCGGGTTCGGTGGCGGTGGAAATCGTGTGGTTCCGGTTCTTCTCCAGACGGACGTCTCCTATCGTCGAGCCTGCCCACACGACACCTTTATCCATTGACTTGTATTTATTCTATAATCTGCTGTGTGTGGTTGTGACATTCACAACAGTAAAGTGTTCAAATTTAACTCCCTCTATTGTCCGTTCATTTACGCCCCCTGTTGTGGGTCCGTGTCACTACACTTTCCCAACACAGAAAAGCTAAACAAAAGCCATCATTAACACCTAAACAGAAAAAAACAAGGTTACAATGGGCTAAGGAAAAGCAATCGTGGACTGTGGATGACTGGATGAAAGTCATATTCAGTGATGAATCTCGAATCTGCATTGGGCAAGGTGCTGATGCTGGAACTTTTGTTTGGTGCCGTTCCAATGAGTTTTATAAAGATGACTGCCTGAAGAGAACATGTAAATTTCCAGAGTCATTGATGATATGGGGCTGCATGTCAGGTAAAGGCACTGGGGAGATGGCTGTCAATACATCATCAATAAATGCACAAGTTTACGTTGATATTTTGGACACTTTTCTTATCCCATCAATTGAAAGAATGTTTGGGGATGATGAAATCATTTTTCAAGATGATAATGCATCTTGCCATAGAGCAAAAACTGTGAAAACATTCCTTGCAAAAGACACATAGGGTCAATGTCATGGCCTGCAAATAGTCCGTATCTTAAGCCAATTGAAAAGCTTTGGTGGAAGTTGAAGAAAATGGTCCATGACAAGGCTCCAACCTGCAAAGCTCCAGATCAGCTTTGCAGGTTGGAGAAAGAGAAAGTTGGAGCCATATTGATGAAGAGTACTGTTTGTCACTCATTAAATCCATGCCTCAGAGACTGCAAGCTGTTATAAAAGCTAGAGGTGGTGCAACAAAAAACTAGTGATGTGTTGGAGCGTTCTTTTGTTTTTCATGATTCCATAATTTTTTCCTCAGAATTGAGTGATTCCATATTTGAGTGATTCCATATTTTTTTCCCTCTGCTTGGTCTAAAAAAGTAACCGTTACTGACTGCCACAGTTTTTTTTCCTGATTTCTTATAGTGTTTCTTAAAGCCAGAAAGTTGCCATTTGAAATGACTTTAGTTTTGTGTCATGTTTGTGATCTGCTTTTTTTTTTCTACAAAATTAAACTGAATGAACATCCTCCGAGGCCGGTGATTCCATAATTTTTGCCAGGGGTTGTAACCTGGCTCCTCGAGCTTTCCTTCACCTGCAAATCTGGTCTCACGGAGTGCAGCAATGTCAGTGTCGAAATGGGACAGCTCTTGGGCAAAAATGCTTTGCACCATTCTGGGCAGCTGCTTTCCTTGGCATCCATGAGTTGTCACGCTCCAGGTGCCCATGTTCAGGGGTTTAAAGTGGAATTTTGGGGTTTGGGGTTGTGTTAGTATTTAATGTATTTTGACCACAAAGAAGGTGAGCCCACCGGACATGGCTTCCCGGTCAGGCAGATTGTGGCTTCTGATGTTTCGTCCAACTTTTCTAGGAGTTTCCCAAACTTAGGTGGACAGCAGTGATCCTCAATAGGTCTGCCTGGATGCAGCTGCCGAAATCCAGTGTGGCTGACAACCATCACACAAATGCCACCAATGTATAGGTCCAGACTGGGAGCTTCCAGCCACACTGAGCCTGCTCCCGCCTCCCTTATCGCATCGCCGTTGGACTTTGGGGAATCAATATGACAGAGAAAAAAAGAAAAAACAAACATGAAAATAGGGAAAGCTGTTGGCTCCCTATTCTCTCTCACACACACAGACAGGATCAATCTCTGTGGTTAGCTGGATTCTGCCTCACGTTTCTCTGTCAGTACTCTTAAGTTTTCTTCAGCTCTCCTCTTTTTCGGTTTGTCTGATATTTAAAGTTAATTGGTGAAGTTGTTTTGTGTCGTACGCGGAGCATTTGACAAGACACAGCTGAAAATGGCTCCTGTTGTGTCGGTCACTGCATCCGGTAATTTATTTATTTATTTTTCTTTTAACTGTTTGCTCTTCGTTTGGTTGGTGATATAAAGTCAGTTGGAAAACTTTGCTCCTACTGAACGCGGTGCTTTTGAGAAGAATACAGTGAACAAGACTGACATTTCCCTGTTTGCCATCACTGGATGTTTACATGAATGACCACGTTTACACATCATTAAAAAATAAAGTCTTACAGACCACTTACACACATACACACATTGCTGAACACACAAAGTAGCCTATATTAATATTTTTATTGAATATGGCTGCATGCAGTATCTCACACTTTCTCACTGCAGTTCATAAAAATAAATTGGTCAGTCGAACAACCTCTCTCCCTCTCATACAGTCAGTCACACACACAGACACATACACCTTAATCAATATTGTTTAACTTTGTGTGGGGAAAAGAAATGCCAAGAACGTTAGGTAGTAAAAAAAAAAAAAAAAAAAAAAAAAAAAAAAAATCAGTTTGATCATAAAATTAAAAAAAAGAAAGTTGTGTTGAGTATGACAACTCTTCATACATACTTAGTAGTTCATAATTTCCTACTACATTGAATGTCACTTCTGAGGCTGTTCTGTTATTCATTCATACACTTAAGAATATTCATGTTCTGAGTTTATAAAAAAACTTGTTCTGTAAAATAGCTCCTTTACTGTTGTGATCAAAGACATATTCATCAATCAATCAATTTTATTTATATAGCGCCAAATCACAACAAACAGTTGCCCCAAGGCGCTTTATATTGTGAGGCAAGGCCATACAATAATTACGGAAAAACCCCAACGGTCAAAACGACCCCCTGTGAGCAAGCACTTGGCTACAGTGGGAAGGAAAAACTCCCTTTTAACAGGAAGAAACCTCCAGCAGAACCAGGCTCAGGGAGGGGCAGTCTTCTGCTGGGACTGGTTGGGGCTGAGGGAGAGAACCAGGAAAAAGACATGCTGTGGAGGGGAGCAGAGATCAATCACTAATGATTAAATGCAGAGTGGTGCATACAGAGCAAAAAGAGAAAGAAACACTCAGTGCATCATGGGAACCCCCCAGCAGTCTAAGTCTATAGCAGCATAACTAAGGGATGGTTCAGGGTCACCTGATCCAGCCCTAACTATAAGCTTTAGCAAAAGGAAAGTTTTAAGCCTAATCTTAAAAGTAGAGAGGGTGTCTGTCTCCCTGATCTGAATTGGGAGCTGGTTCCACAGGAGAGGAGCCTGAAAGCTGAAGGCTCTGCCTCCCATTCTACTTTTACAAACCCTAGGAACTACAAGTAAGCCTGCAGTCTGAGAGCGAAGCGCTCTATTGGGGTGATATGGTACTATGAGGTCCCTAAGATAAGATGGGACCTGATTATTCAAAACCTTATAAGTAAGAAGAAGAATTTTAAATTCTATTCTAGAATTAACAGGAAGCCAATGAAGAGAGGTCAATATGGGTGAGATATACTCTCTCCTTCTAGTCCCCGTTAGTACTCTAGCTGCGGCATTTTGAATTAACTGAAGGCTTTTCAGGGAACTTTTAGGACAACCTGATAATAATGAATTACAATAGTCCAGCCTAGAGGAAATAAATGCATGAATTAGTTTTTCAGCATCACTCATCATTCATGTTCTGAGTTTATTAAAAAAAACTTGTTCTGTAAAATAGTTCCTTTACTATTGTGATCAAAAACATTCATGTTCTGAGTTTATTTTAAAAAACTTGTTCTGTAAATAGTTAATTTACTATTGTGATCAAAAAAATTGAATCTCAATTCTGAGGCTGTTCATAAATATTTATAGACAATTATTCATGTTCTGAGTTCATAAAAACATTCTGTAAATAGTTCTCTTACTTTTGTGATCAAAAACATTGATTTGAATCTCAATTTTGAGGCTGTTCTGTAAATAGTTTTCAAGTAAACAATAAATAGAGCAACTTCTGATAAATCCATATCAATTTCAGACTTAAAATAATGTACTGATTAAAGCTCCAGCAATTTTGGGTTAAACCACGCCCACTTCTGGTTTAGGCTACGCCCACTACAAGTACAGATACAGATCATTTAGATGGTTGAACAGATACCGATAGTGGTGTACTCGCTCATCCCTAGTCGTGACACCCCATATTTTCAGCCTGGAGTTTTGTCCGGGGTGTGTGTGTGTGTGTGCGCGCGCGCGCTCACTCGGGGTTGGTGTTCCTGAAGTTGGAGCAGAGGAAGAACTCACTTCATCAGTGTTTGTTTTTGTCCAGGTGACTTTGAGCTACGGAGGGTTTGAGAACAGAAGAAACGTGGTGTCCATTGGTTTCACTGGAGGGTTTTCACTGATAGAAGATCCCACAAGGTAAAAAAGAGTGAGAACGGGCTTTAATTATAATTGATTTAATAACTGATCATTTATTTCTCTGCATTTATGGTTTGTTCCTAAGTCACATGTGATGTACTTTGAAGGGGAGGTGCCAAATTGGCTGATATGTTTGTTTTTTTTTTTTCTTTTTACCCAGAAGTGGTTCAGGGTGCAAACACTTGAAATCAGCCCTTGTTGGACATGTTGACTGTGTCCGTTTGTCATGCTGACGTGTCCTTTTGTCATGTTGACGTGTCCTTTTGTCATGCTGACGTGTCCTTTTGTTGTCTTGACTGTGTCCTTTTGTCATGCTGACTGTTAAGATTCAGGGCCAGATATTTAGCAAAATTGAACCCAAATGTGAGACAGCCAAACCAGTGGAGGTGAGTTAAAAAAAAAAAAAACAAGTTTTAATACACAGTCAGTGAGGCAAAAATACAGAAACAGGAGAGTGAAATGATTCAACACAAATAGTCTTTATCCATGTAGGGGTGAAGTGTCATAAACAGAAAGTGTAGGGAAGGTTACAACTAAAATACAAACTAACCCTGAACACAGGGTGAGGGGGAAAAAACAGTAAAGAAAGCACAAACAAAAACAAAGTACAAACAAAAGACAAAAATGCTTAGAGCCCCTGGGAATTACATGAACATATTAACTAACAAATACACTTAAAGAATTGCAATGATCAGTATTATACATACCACCACGACATGAGAAGCATGAGCAACAGACTGGACCAGCAAAGACTAACTCAAAATGTGACCTTAATTAAATAACCAGCTGAACTAATAAGGCACTCCTGAACTGATTACACAACAAGAACATGTACTGACAAAAGGAGAACACAAGGGTGCAATAGAGAACAGACTTCCATGTGAAGAGAAATACAACACTTTACCCCAAGTCATAACCTGAACACTCCAGAGAAAGGAACTGCAAAAATCAAGTGAAACCTGAAGGACTGTTAACACAGAAATAAAGAACAAAGAAATATTACTTAAATTAAAAATGGAAGCAGATCTGAACAAACACCAAAAAAATAACCCATCGCAGATGGCTGCATGACACTGCCCACCTCCTAGAGCTGACCCCGACAGCTCAACCCCCCCCCCCAAAAAAAACGACTGGAGGAGGATACAAAAACAGAGGACATGGGACAAAAACAGAAACGCCAAACAAAAAAATCCAACAACCCCACCCCCCCAAAAAAACCATCACGGGCAGGAGGTGGGTGGTGGACAGGCGGCCACCAGCGAACCGGGGAGAACCAGCCTGGAAACCAGAGGTAACAAAACTGTCAGACACACAGTTCATAGGCAGACCTCCGTAGAAAGCGGTTGTTGGCGGCTGACTGGTGGGACAACCCCTGAACCAGGGTGCATCAGTCCAGGAACCAGGATTTACAAATAAACCATTAAACCAACCACCAGGCCTCTACTGGTGGCTGGCTCTCACTGCGGTATTGTATCACTTCCTGTTCCGGAGCACAGCGGTGCTTTGCTGTATCTGTTAGCTTTTTAATCTACATAGTTACATTGATCTAGATAACTAGATAACGATTTGTTTCACAGTGTAATCTTCACGTGCCTTAACTAAAGCACTCCCTCTGCTGAATCACCTCTAAATTATTTACACATTATTCACTTTGTGTGTTCTTAGGAATATGCTAGCTTAGCGCAGCTACTAGCTCTTAGCCGGTTTAGCATGGCGGCTTCTCCTGTCTCTCCCGCACTTTTCTGCTCTGGGTGTGAAATGTTTAGTTATTCCTCGGCCTCCTTTAGCAGTAATGGTACTTGTAATAAGTGTACCTTATTCGTAGCTTTGGAGGCCAGGCTGGGCGAACTGGAGACTCGGCTCCGCACCTTGGAAAATCCTACAGCTAGCCAGGCCCCTGTAGTTGGTGCGGACCAAGGTAGCTTAGCCGCCGTTAGCTGTCCCCCAGCATATCCCGAGCAGCCGGCAAAGCAGGCCGGCTGGGTGACTGTGAGGAGGAAGCGTAGTCGTAAACAGAAGCCCCCTGTACACCACCAACCTGTTCACATTTCTAACCGTTTTTCCCCACTCTGCGACACACCCACCGAGGAACAAACTCTGGTTATTGGCGACTCTGTTTTGAGAAATGTGAAGGTAGCAACACCATCAACCATAGTCAGTTGTCTTCCGAGGGCCAGAGCAGGCGACATTGAAGGAAATTTGAAACTGTTGGCTAAGGCTAAGCGTAAATTTGGTAAGATTGTAATTCACGTCGGTAGTAATGACACCCGGTTACGCCAATCGGAGGTCACTAAAATTAACATTAAATCGGTGTGTAACTTTGCAAAAACAATGTCGTACTCTGTAGTTTTCTCTGGGCCCCTCCCGAATCGGACCGGGAGTGACATGTTTAGCCGCATGTTCTCCTTGAATTGCTGGCTGTCTGAGTGGTGTCCAAAAAATGAGGTGGGCTTCACAGATAATTGGCAAAGCTTCTGGGGAAAACCTGGTCTTGTTAGGAGAGACGGCATCCATCCCACTTTGGATGGAGCAGCTCTCATTTCTAGAAATCTGGCCAATTTTATTAAACCCTCCAAACCGTGACTATCCAGGGTTGGGACCAGGAAGCAGAGTTGTAGTCTTACACACCTCTCTGCAGCTTCTCTCCCCCTGCCATTCCCCCCAATACCCCATCCCCGTAGAGACGGTGCCTGCTCCCAGACCACCAACAGCCAGTAAAATTCTATTTAAGCATAAAAATTCAAAAAGAAAAAATAATATACCACCTTCAACTGCACCACAGACTAAAACAGTTAAATGTGGTTTATTAAACATTAGGTCTCTCTCTTCTAAGTCCCTGTTAGTAAATGATATAATAATTGATCAACATATTGATTTATTCTGCCTTACAGAAACCTGGTTACAGCAGGATGAATATGTTAGTTTAAATGAGTCAACACCCCTGAGTCACACTAACTGTCAGAATGCTCGTAGCACGGGCTGAGGGGGAGGATTAGCAGCAATCTTCCACTCCAGCTTATTAATTAATCAAAAACCCGGACAGAGCTTTAATTCATTTGAAAGCTTGACTCTTAGTCTTGTCCATCCAAATTGGAAGTCCCAAAAACCAGTTTTATTTATTGTTATCTTTCGTTCACCTGGTCGTTACTGTGAGTTTCTCTGTGAATTTTCAGACCTTTTGTCTGACTTAGTGCTTAGCTCAGATAAGATAATTATAGCGGGAGATTTTAACATCCACATAGATGCTGAGAATGACAGCCTCAACACAGCATTTAATCTATTATTAGACTCAACTGGCTTCGCTCAAAATGTAAATGAGTCCACCCACCACTTTAACCATACTTTAGATCTTGTTCTGTTATGGTATGGAAATTGAAGACTTAACAGTATTCCCTGAGAACCCCCTTCTGTCTGATCATTTCTTAATAACATTATATTTACTTTAATGGACTACCCAGCAGTGGGGAATAAGTTTCATTACAGTAGAAGTCTTTCTGAAAGCACTGTAACTAGGTTTAAGGATATGATTCCTTCTTTGTTATGTTCTCCAATGCCATATACCAACACAGTGCAGAGTAGCTACTTAAACACTGTGAGTGAGATAGATTATCTCGTCAATAGTTTTACATCCTCATTGAGCACAACTTTGGATGCTGTAGCTCCTCTGAAAAAGAGAGCCTTAAATCAGAAGTGCCTGACTCCGTGGTATAACTCACAAACTCGCAGCTTAAAGCAGATAACCCGTACGTTGGAGAGGAAATGGCGTCTCACTAATTTAGAAGATCTTCACTTAACCTGGAAAAAGTCTGTTGCTCTATAAAAAAGCCCTCCGTAAAGCTAGGACATCTTACTACTCATCACTAATTGAAGAAAATAAGAACAATCCCAGGTTTCTTTTCAGCACTGTAGCCAGGCTGACAAAGAGTCAGAGCTCTATTGAGCCGAGTATTCCTTTAACTTTAACTAGTAATGACTTCATGACTTTCTTTGCTAATAAAATTTTAACTATTAGAGAAAAAATTACTCATAACCATCCCAAAGACATATCGTTATCTTTGGCTGCTTTCAGTAATGCTGGTATTTGGTTAGACTCTTTCTCTCCGATTGTTCTGTCTGAGTTATTTTCATTAGTTACTTCCTCTAAACCATCAACATGTCTATTAGACCCCATTCCTACCAAGCTGCTCAAGGAAGCCCTACCATGAATTAATTAATGCTTCGATCTTAAATATGATCAATCTATCTTTATTAGTTGGCTATGTACCACGGGCTTTTAAGGTAGCAGTAATTAAACCATTACTTAAAAAGCCATCACTTGACTCAGCTATCTTAGCTAATTATAGGCCACTCTCCAACCTTCCTTTTCTCTCAAATTCTTGAAAGGGTAGTTGTAAAACAGCTAACTGATCATCTGCAGAGGAATATTTCAAGAGTTTCAGTCAGGTTTTAGAATTCATCATAGTACAGAAACAGCATTAGTAAAGGTTACAAATGATCTTCTTATGGCCTCTGACAGTGGACTCATTTCTGTGCTTGGTCCTGTTAGACCTCAGTGCTGCTTTTGATACTGTTGACCATAAAATTTTATTACAGAGATTAGAGCATGCCATAGGTATTAAAGGCACTGCGCTGCAGTGGTTTGAATCATATTTATCTAATAATTACAATTTGTTCATGTAAATGGGGAGCCTTCTTCACAGACTAAGGTTAATTATGGAGTTCCACAATGTTCTGTGCTAGGACCAATTTTATTCACTTTATACATGCTTCCCTTAGGCAGTATTATTAGAAAGCATTGCTTAAATTTTCATTGTTATGCAGATGATACCCAGCTTTATCTATCCATGAAGCCAGAGGACATACACCAATTAGCTAAACTGCAGGAATGTCTTACAGACATAAAGACATGGATGACCTCTAATTTCCTGCTTTTAAATTCAGATAAATCTGAAGTTATTGTACTTGGCCCCACAAATCTTAGAAACATGGTGTCTAACCAGATCCTTACTCTGGATGGCATTACCCTGACCTCTAGTAATACTGTGAGAAATCTTGGAGTCATTTTTGATCAGGATATGTCCTTCAATGCGCATATTAAGCAAATATGTAGGACTGCTTTTTTGCATTTGTACAATATCTCTAAAATTAGAAAGGTCTTGTCTCAGAGTGATGCTGAAAAACTAATTCATGCATTTATTTCCTCTCGGCTGGACTATTGTAATTCATTAATATCAGGTTGTCCTAAAAGTTCCCTGAAAAGCCTTCAGTTAATTCAAAATGCTGCAGCTAGAGTACTGACGGGGACTAGAAGGAGAGAACATATTTCTCCCATATTGGCCTCTCTTCATTGGCTTCCTGTTAATTTTAGAATAGAATTTAAAATTCTTCTTCTTACTTATAAGGTTTTGAATAATCAGGTCCCATCTTATCTTAGGGACCTCATAGTACCATATCACCCCAATAGAGCGCTTCGCTCTCAGACTGCAAGCTTACTTGTAGTTCCTAAGGTTTTTAAGAGTAGAATGGGAGGCAGAGCCTTCAGCTTTCAGGCTCCTCTCCTGTGGAACCAGCTCCCAATTTGGATCAGGGAGACAGACACCCTCTCTACTTTTAAGATTAGGCTTAAAACTTTCCTTTTTGCTAAATCTTATAGTTAGGGCTGGATCAGGTGACCCTGAACCATCCCTTAGTTATGCTGCTGTAGACTTAGACTGCTGGGGGGTTCCGATGATGCACTGAGTGTTTCTTTCTCTTTTTGCTCTGTATGCACCACTCTGCATTTAATCATTAGTGATTGATCTCTGCTCTCTTCCACAGCATGTCTTTTTCCTGATTCTCTCCCCTCAGCCCCAACCAGTCCCAGCAGAAGACTGCCCCTCCCTGAGCCTGGTTCTGCTGGAGGTTTCTTCCTGTTAAAAGGGAGTTTTTCCTTCCCACTGTCGCCAAGTGCTTGCTCACAGGGGGTTGTTTTGACCGTTGGGGTTTTTCTGTAATTATTGTATGGCTTTTGCCTTACAATATAAAGCGCCTTGGGGCAACTGTTTGTTGTGATTTGGCGCTATATAAATAAAATTGATTTGATTTGATTAAACACAAAGTCCATAGGCCGACCTTCATAGAAAACCGGAGCTGGCCGCCAACAGAAGGAGAATGGCGGAGGATGAGGAGACCAGCTGAAACCCCTTGAAGGAAGGAAAGGCTGGCTGAAGTTCCCTGAAGATGTAGGGGACTGGTTCTTTGGCCGGCAGGAGCCCAAGACAAAAAGTGGGGACTGGCCCGTTGGGTGACCTCCTGTGCAGCCCTCCTGGGCCCACCGTGGAGACTAATTTGGGGCCGCGCGATCCTCCTGAATCCATGGTGGAGACCGACGAGGAGCCACGCAACTCTCCTGGGCCCACGGTGGAGACCGACGAGGAGCCATGCGACCCTCCTGGGCCCACGGTGGAATCCAACGTGGAGCTGTGAGAGCACAAATACCATGTTCGTCATTGCCATTTCCCTCTAAACACTGACTCCTGAACTAGAACATTTGAGATCTGGGGTAGATACTGCTGCAAGTCTCTCAACAGAGGATATGCATTAATTTTCCATAGACGGACTCATATTTGTTCGGGAAAGTACGAAGGCTCTTTTACACTTATAAATACTTTGCTCATGGCGGTCACTGACATCTAAACATTGACTAGTACATGAGAAAGCAGTTCTGCTAATTTCTCAGTTCAGAGAAGTTGAGCTGGATGTCCACGTAGAGACCGTCATGTCTTTCTCGAGGGAAACATTAACACTTGCGTATGAGCTACTGTGCTTCAAGCCAGATCCGAAGTAATTAAGCTCACTTGGCTCTCCATTGTCATAAGAATCATTACATTGACTGAAGTTTGGACTGGTAT
This sequence comes from Thalassophryne amazonica, assembly GCF_902500255.1. Lineage (NCBI taxonomy): Eukaryota > Metazoa > Chordata > Actinopteri > Batrachoidiformes > Batrachoididae > Thalassophryne > Thalassophryne amazonica. Next base: position 9,380,575 of record NC_047120.1, read on the forward strand.
GGACTGGCTTTTGAGAAGCATTTGTCCTCACTGTATTGTCACAAGAACCTATAGTCAGAGTGAGATTGGACCTGATGCAATCTGGATCTGGGGATATATTAGCCCAATCAAAACCATCAGAAGGTATGAGCGATATTTTGACTGCGATTGGAACTGGTATCCTCTGGGTTTTGAGAAATGTCAGAACAATCTGTATCATCAGGAGAATCAGTATCATGACAAAGATTGGGAATGGGATGAGCGGGATCCTGAGATGTCGTAGACCTTTCTGTTTGAGACTGTTTGTCTAGGCCTGCCCCCAGGTCCATATTGTGCAGACAGCAGGATCCTGAGTGATTACCATTACTTCCCTCAAGATTGTCTTTGGAACTGCTTAGGTCACTGTTACCAGCTACTACATGGCCAGCTACTCTGACTTAGAGGATACCATGTCTGTTTTTTTTCTAAAAGAACTTACTCAACTGTGAGAGGTTGAAGCCCTGTGGCAGTATGAGTTACTGCAGGATCAAAGAAGCTAGCTGGAGGAGGGAGGAAGGACGGCTCACTCCTCCATAACGTCCTCAGGGGTCAGGATGGGCTTCCCCTCTGTGACGTCACTGGAGGCAGAGTGGGTGTTCCCTGCTTCCTCATCGGAGCAGCTGGGCTCGCTGAGAGACCTGTCAAGAAAGTCACAATCATTATAGATGATCCCCACCCTGGAACCTAGAGACATCTCCACAAGACAACCAGACTTCTCCTTCTGAGCTGGCTCAGAGGAAGGGATGAGAGGGATGTTGGCCATTGTTGTTCCCCGCTGGAAGTCTCCTCTGATGGCCTTAGTGCAGCTCCACTTCCTTTGCTCGAGCTGGTGGTGCTGGAGACAGGAACGGATTGGCGCGAGTGAAGCTGAAGCCAAGGAGAGTGAAAGTGAATCTGTGTGGAGTAGCCGGAGGCACCTTGGGCATGGATGACACCCATTCCCAAGGTGCCCATCTTACAATAAAACGCTTTGAGATCCCGGGCCCAGTCTGGGGGGTTAACGCTTTCCAACACTTCACAGAAGAGAGTTCAGGGAATATCGTCACTGCCCAAGCGTGGGTGCTAACCACCGTATGGGCAGTAGCCAGGTATCGCTTCTTAAGGTTCTTATAGTTTGTACCATGGAAGGAATTGTAGCAGAAGAATTGTTCACAAAACCTTTCAAACACTAGGAAGTCCAGAAAGCTACCTGCAGGATCCATATTCTGACTTTTCATCTCAGGCGTGAGTGAAACCTGTGGCGAACTGGCCGGAGCTGCTGAGTGCGATATTGTGGAGGACCCTGGTGATGATGACGGGACTGAACTGCACTGAAGACTCTGGGAGGTGTGGCTGTCGGCCCCAGGTCTGCTGGAAGGCTGAACGCTGGGTAGTTGTGGAGGGCGTGGTAATGGGAGGAGTGAACAGCAGAGTTTCTGAGTCATGTGCGTCTGCTTCCTGAGCTGATAAATAGTCCTCAGGGCTCCTCACCCAATCAGGAAGTCTCTTCCTCTCAAACCAAGCTCCTACAAGTGCAAAGTCTGGAAATAAGACCACAATCCATCTATTCTGCACCACCAGATCCAGTGCTTGATCCACAAAATCAGTTTTCTGGCTCGGGTGTAGCAGCAATGGTAACAATTAAACAAATTATTAAATTCAGAAAAAAACAGCCTTAAGCTTAGAAAGTTCGGACTGCTGCCTGCTGGGTTCTGGCGTGGCTGGTCCATTCTGTCAAGATTCAGGGCCAGGTATTTAGCAAAATAGAACCCAAATGCGAGGCATTTTGTTGTCTTCAGTGTCCTTTTGTCTTGCCAACTGTTTCTTTTTGTTGTGGTCCTTTTCTTGTGCTGTGTCCTTTTGTCGTCTTGACTGTATCCTTTTGTCATCTTGCTGATGGTGTCCTTTTGTCGTCTTGACTGTGTCCTTTTGTCGTCTTGCCGACGCTGTCCTTTGTCGTCTTGTCAACGATGTCCTTTTGTTGTCATGCTGACAGTCTTTTTGTCTTGCAGACAGTGTCCTTTTGTCGTGCTGATGCTGTCCTTTTGTCATTGACACTGTGCAGGTTTAAGACTGTCCACTGCCATTTGTATCCTGAGACTGAATGGTGTCCGAAGTCCAGTGGTCAGCAGAAGAACTGAGGCCGCTCTGAGCCCCCGGCGGTGGTTCAGCTGTCTGCACCTCCAACTGAAAACGTTTTGATTGGCTCTTTGTCACCTCAGAGTGGCGTGTTTATGGCAGCGTAATGGAGAATGATCTTTTTTAGACGACACACCGCTGATGTCATAAACCAAAGAATGACTTCACAGAAGACAAGTGGTGGAACCACGAGTTTGTGGAAGCAGAATTTTATTCAGTCAGACTCAACTTACTGTTTTATTTTTTATTTTTACTTTTAAAGAGGTAGTTGTCTGTTTCCTACAGCAGTATTACTTTATTCTTACTATATAGCTCACTTAATAAAACTATTTACAAAACTGCGTGTGCACGCATGTGTGCAATGTAAATCTGCTGTCACATGATGAGATGGTTTGAAGGTCTCCATCTAAACTGGCAACATGAAGAGGGGCGTGACTGTTCATGGATCCGAGTTATGGGCCTTTCACACCGCACGCATTATTTGCATGTTTTGATGCATCCCCTTGCGTTGGATGTGACGGGGGGGGGGGGGTGTTCCCACGTCACTGTCTGGCTTTTCCAAAAGCCTGAAAAACCATTACAGTTGCCATCTTGGATTCATGTCTGCTAAAACCAGAAGGAGGCACCTGTCACCCTGCTGGGAGAAGCTTTTTTTCAGCGACTGTTCGGCGTGACGCCGAGGCAGCACTCAAGGGTGCAAAACCTCTGTTTGTATACGGATTTTTGTCAGTTTATATCATTATATAAAACTACTAACTTATATACGAGGTCTATTAGA